>NW_022095779.1:0-256371 GCF_006542625.1 Nomascus leucogenys | reverse complement strand
GTGCAATTATAATGATCCTTCCCCTACCTCACACACAAAAATAGCCCCCAATGAAAGGACATAACATGGGGTGTTTCATTAAGTGACACAGCCTGGCGAAGAACTGAAATAAACATTTTTTAAGCTAATATTTGTCACTCCTCATAGTGAAACTGAAATCTGAGTCTAATGACTAATGACCAAATTATGTCAGCGCCCCCAAATTGCACACCATTTCCACCTCCATGGCCTCCAATAGGCTTTAGCGCCAAACCTAGTCTAACCCTGGGGAATTATGTTTGTATTTTGTTTTAGGCCAAGTTATCCATTGGATTTGCCAAGATGGAAGAAGCCCTGGCAGCTCCATGTGCAATGATAAGTGATCACAGGATCGTTTCTGGGGTCTGAGAAGCTCTCCCCATAGCAAGGATATCAGCAGGTTAGGTCACCCCACGGCAGGGAAGGCGGAGGAGTGTATTACCTGAGTTTCCAGAATTGGATAAACAAACCATCAGCACTCAGACCCCACAGCTAACGCAGAGCAAAGAGGGTCTTCAGAAAGAAACCTCGGGAGAACTAGGTTTATTTAAAAATTCCTCCCCAGGCCATCCTTATAATAATTATAATCTGTTTTACTGGTTGGTGGTTATATTATAACCACCAAGCGGTGGTTTCTGTAAAAGCCAGATTAGGTCATCCTGGTCTGCCTTTTAGAAGTTTCCACAACAGATGGAGAAACACAGCTTTAGAGGAAAGGATGGCTCACATCCGTCTGCATTCATTATAGGCCCCGTTCTCCAAAATGCTATATGTTATCTTGAGCCTGTTTGTTTTTATCTGTCAGAGTGGTTTATTGTTAGGGAAATAGGGTGTCAGCTGTCTCTTCCCCACCATCAAAGCTGCTTCATTAAAGTTAATAGTGTTTGACTAGCAGAGATCTCTTACCGTGGTAACCCAAGAAAGCCCCTGCTGGCTGTTATTTTTCCGGCAGTAAAGGCACCAAATGGATGCAATAACTGCATTAATCTTTTAGGAAAAAGAGAAAAAAAAAAACATTGTGTGACTCTACCTAGTAGGTGCTCAATAAATGCACCTTGAATTCATGAGGCTAACTCTACCCTCCTGTGTGGGACGGGATGCAGAACCAAATGACCTGGGTCTTGACCCTGCCATTCAAGGTTCTGTGGCCTGTGGCTTGTCACTTCCCCAGGCTAAACTTCAGTTTATTTATCTCAGAAATAAAGGGGATGGATTATGAGGAAGCCTTTTTTGTCCAAGAGTCATCTCACAAGGAAGCCTGATATATAAAAGCAGGTAAAAACAAATTTACTTCTGGATAAAGGGAGGGAGACCAGAAGTCCTACGTCCTCTGCATTCTACCTTCCTCCACACACCACCACCTAAACCTCATTCTTTTCCTTCCCCCAGGAGGTCCTGAGCAACCTCTGTGGGCTGCCTTGCCCACCCTGGACTTCCTGGAATAGCATTTGAAATCTCCTAGTCTGAAGGAATTCTCACTAAGGTCTTTTCTGCTCAGACTATGGCTTCAGTGCTTAAGTAGGCTGGACTCAAACCACATGAAGGCAGTTTCTAATCAGCATAATCACTTTATGGAAGAGTTTCTGCTTAGTGCCTTACAGACATGAAACAGGGTTTTGCTTTGTTTTCTGTGTTTTGATCTTCTCATCACTGCTTTTAGCTACGTGCTGTCAAATCTCCCTTCCCTCCTTGAGTAGTGGATCTCGGGCAAGTTCCATCACTTCTTGGTCACTGACACTTACTGCTAGTTAGTTCAGTTTTTGTCAATCGTGACTCAGTTTAAGTCTCATCCCCTCTCTCCCTGGCAGGGCACTGGAGCTGGAAGTGTGACTCTTTGAGGTGCATCTTCACCGCATGGGTCACCCCCTTGAGTGGGAGAACCAGCAGGAGACTCAAACCTGAGAGCTCTGCACCAGCATGCTCCTGACCGTGACACATTCAGGCATCCTTACCACATCAACCAGTGCTGTGCAGGCTGCCCCAGGGCCGGCCCTCTCTGCACCTTGCCATCTGTCTCCAGTTCTCTTCTCTGCACCAGGAGGCCAAGGGACAGATCTACAAGCCCTCCGACCAAGCACATGTCCAACAGGGAAACCTAAAGCCAGTTTTCCTTTCTTGCAAGTAAGAAGAAATATCTCCCCTCATTTACTCTGTTGCAGGAATTCCCCTGCCCATCGTCATTCCCTCCCTTTGGAAAGAGGAGAAAACCATGAACACTATTCCACTAAAAGGGTGCAACCAAGAGAACTCTCTCCCTCTTTGCCTCCCACCAGCACCTTTGCAAAAGGCCTTCAGGGTAAGAGGCGGCTGATTCAACAGCTGGAGGTAGGAGGTCTGAGTGGGCTGCCCTATAGTAGACTGGCCGGTAGGGGAGTGAAGAAGGGAAGGGGAGGAGACCACAACAGTCATTAGCTTTCTTTAAAATGTTGCATTTGCAGCTGAGGATCTAGTTGCCAAATCTAATACCATAGGAAAAATCCCACCAAACAGCCTGTACACATGTAATACTAGGATGTTTATCAGAATATGTTCATGTTTATGCATGTGGCTCAGACTTGGATGGGTACCAGTACAGTGCACCTGTGTAAAACTCTGAAGAATCCCAAACCACATGTTTAGTTTTATTTTTTGGCCCAAGCCTCTGAGGGAGAAAATAAAACTAAAGCAAAGAGAACCAGTCACTCATTCATTCATGCACACTGTCCACGAGCCTTTCCTTATACAGGCAGCTGCTAAGCACCTGGGTGAGGCAATAGAGAATAAAGCAGGGTCTGTGGCCATTATTATTCAGAACCACAGAAATAATTCCACTGGTATAACAAGAAACTTTCACATCCCATAGCTCATTAGGGTCCTAACAACAACCTCATAAGATGGCCCAGGTACATATAATCACCGTTTTAAAACTGAGAAACAGAAACATGTCAAGGTTAAATGACTGGCGTAGTCCACAGCTAGATAAGTGCAGGGCAATGATTAAAACTTAAATCATCTGCTGGTCCCAGACTGTTTCTGTTTGGCCAAACAATAACAAAGTGAATCTGCGACTTCCTTGTATCTGCCATTATAATGGCTCTACATCCCACACTTTCAAGGATTCATTCAATTTCTAATATTCTGTTCCCTTGTCTTCCAGATTTTCCTTGTCAGATCACTTGTACTAATTTTGAAAATACAGTCACTTGGCCCAGTGTGGTGGCTAACATTTGTAATCCCAGCACTTTGGGAGGCCGAGGTGGGCAGATCACTTGAGGTCAGGAGTTTGAGACCAGCCTGGCCAACATGGTGAAACCCTGTCTCTACTAAAAATACAAAAAGTAGCTGGGCATGGTGACGGGCGCCTGTAGTCCTAGCTACTCGGGAGGCTGAGGCAGGAGAATCGCTTGAACTCGGGAGGCGGAGGTTGCAGTGAGCCGAGATCGTGCCATTGCACTCCAGCCTGTTAACCGAGTGAAACTCCATCTCAAAAAAAAAAAAAAAAAAAAAAAGAAAAAGAAAATATGGTCACTCATATTCGTTTTCAGTTCAATAAATACAACTATCATAGACCATCTTTATTATTTCAAATGGACTGAAGTCCAATTTAGACTTTATAGCATCAAGACTAGGCAAGAGTCTCAATTTTTCAATCCATCCATCCTTTGGTGTAGAAAATGATTTCACTACACACATTATTTAAGCTATTCTGAAAATCACACTAATGTTCTTTTATTAATCTTTTTCCAGTGTCAAAGCCTTCCATCAGGCATTTCTGTCTGGCTTCTGAAGGGTCCCATATGCACCCTTCCAGTTCAGAAATGTGTTCTTTTTTGGTTCATTGGAATTCTTCAGAATATCTGGCACTGAAACATATTGGCTTTAATTAAAAGGCTATGATTTCTGTGAATTCCCATTAAGCTAGTGAAAGAAATCTGTGTTAAAAAAAAAAGTTAACACATTAAGATACAGTTGTACTGAAAAATGGTTCATGTTTAAAAGGCTACTAAGTAGATGAAAACAAGCTGCCTGTTATAAAAATCTGCTCATTTGTAGTAAAATCCTTCATTTCTAAATAGAGGGGTTTTTAGTACATATGTGCCCAATTAGCCATAAAAACTCAACTAGACATGAACCATGCAATCCAACCATCCGCCTGTTGATGTTAAACACAGATCCTATTAACAGAAATGTAATTTAAATGGTTAAAAAGTGATAAAGTACATAATTCTAATCTGATAGGGTTTGAAATATGATACTGCTCTATACCAATGACAAATCAGTTTTGAATTATGATTCCAGTAAAGTTTGAAGTAGCTCAAGCATGTTAATTAGTGATCCAAAACTCAGGAACAGCCTTATATATTATATTCAGTCACACCTCTTTGCCCAGAAGCAAAAGCATGTTCTCTAACATTCAGAGAAAGAGAAAGCCATGTAAATCCTCTTCAATTCTAGGTCCTGGATGCCCTAGAAATGCCTCACTTAATTTTCCCCATTCAATTTACTTATGTTTAAAAGGTGTTAGAACTCAAGATGGTTTCTCAGGGAACAATATTTAAGAGGACGCTTAAAGTGCAAAGAAGTTCACTAGTTACTGGGGAAATGCACAAAAAGAGATCAATATAACCACTTCTCTCCACATCTGTGCCCCTATGTGACATGGTCACATAGGCATGGAAGGTAACAAAGATCTGGAGTAACAAAGCTGGAGGTAACAAAGAACTGAGAGGAAGACATCTGAACCATTTCGTAATAGCTTTATCAGAGACAAATGCAAGCTTACACACCCAACTTTTATTATAAAAATAATACCCTATATATTTTAGGGATAGGCTCAAGCCCATCAAGAATATTCTGATGGCTCACCAGTGAACTGCAGATCTTGTTTTGATAATCACTGCTGTAGGTGCTTATAATATCAAAGGCAGGATTTCTTTTATAAGTGTTCATAAATTAGATAAAAATTTGATGGTTTTGGAAGACAAACTAAATTCCAATCATCTCAATGAACTATCTCATCTTTTAAAATAGCCACAGGCTGGGCACAGTGGCTCATGCCTATACTCCCAGCACTTTGGGAGGTCAAGGTGGGAGGATCGCTTGAGAGTAGGAGTTCAAGACCAGCCTGGGCAAAATAGCAAGACCTTGTCTCTACAAAAATAAAATAAAATTAAATTAAAATTAAAAACTAGCTGGGTTGGCCGGGCACAGTGGCTCACACCTGTAATCCCAGCACTTCGGGAGGCCAAGGCAGGCAGATCACCTGAGGTCAGGAGTTTGAGACCAGCCTGGCTAACATGGTGAAACCCCATCTCTACTAAAAATACAACAAAAAAAAATTAGCCAGGCGTGGTGGTGCACGCCTGTAGTCCCAACTACTCAGGAGGCTGAAGCAGGAGAATCACTTGAACCTGGGAGGCGGAGGTTGCAGTGAGCCACAATAATGCCACTGCACTTCAGCCGGGGCACCAAAAAAGAAAAAAAAAATTAGCTGGGCATAGTGGCAAGAGCCAGTAATCCCAGCTACTTGGGAAGCTGAGGCAGGAGGATCCCTTGAGCCCATAAGTTCAAGACTGCAGTGAGCCATGATCACACCATTGCACTCCAGCCTGGGCAAGGGAGGGAGACCCTGTCTCTAAATAAATAAATAAAATAAAATGGCCATAAAACAGCATGCTGAAGCCCCCTTGATCATCCAGTGCCAGTAACTCTCACCCTCAAAATCAGTTCTTCAGGTCTAATCCAAATCCTCTTTGCCCCAATTCGGAAAATTTCCTCTGGTTTTTTATCCAATGGGAAAAAAAGAAACATATGGTAACGCCATTCTCCAAACACCATGCTACCGTGGCAGATTTAGAGAATAGCTAGGAATAGTGTGCCCTAACACAGGACTTGGTCTCTGGCAAAATTACCAAAGCTGAGACCAAACAGTATGGTCTAGCTGGTGTCCTTAAACTATTTTCTTAGAGAAGAAGGGGGGGAAATCAGCATGTGAACACGAGTGAATCAATCTACTTAGTTCTTACAAAACAAGTCCACTGAGTACAAACACTTCCATTCAAAGTTCACCAAATGTTACTGTGGCTTTATAAGAATAAAATGTGAAATTCAAGAAAGAGATTCTGTCATTGCTGGCGTCCTATTAAAGCCCAAGTTTATTCCCCCCTCTCCATTTTCTGTGGTACCTCTTCAGAGCAGCATTAGATCCTACCTGGACCATTGCAGTAGCCTCCTAACTGGTCCCTCTGCTCTGAGTCTGTCATCCTTCGCATTGCTGAAAGGTTAATCTCTCCAGCTGTGATCAAATTACCTCCCCATCAAAAATGTGAATCACTGGTTCTTACGCCTGTCAACAGAATTACGGTCACATTCCTTAGCCTGAGATTCCTATCCATGTTTAAAGCCCTAGATCAGAAATATCCCACCTTTGAAAAAATTAAAAATGAAAAACGCAAAAAAGTAGTTCCTGGGCCAGGCGCGGTGGCTCATGCCTGTAATCCCAGAACTTTGGGAAGCCTGAGGCACGCGGATCACAAGGTCAGGAATACGAGATCAGCTTGGCCAACATGGTGAAATCCCGTTTCTACTAAAAACATACAAAAATTAGCCAGGTATGGTGGCATGCACCTGTAATCTCAGCTACTCAGGAGGCTGAGGCAGGAGAATTGCTTGAGCTCAAGAGGCACAGGCTGCAGTGAGCTGAGACTACACCACTGCACTCCAGCCTGGGCGACAGAGCAAGACTCTGTCTCAAAAAAAAAAAAAAGTAGTTCCTGGATCATAAGCACTCAGTAAATGTTCTCTGTTAATCGTTGTTGCTGCCTCCGTTGTGAATGTGTCATGAAGTCTTTAATCTTCACAGATGGATTATGGGATTTTAACAATAGCTTTCTTATGATAACTAATTACTTTTTCTTTTCTTTTTCTTTTCTTTTTTTTCTTTTTTGAGACAGAGTCTTGCTTTGTCACCCAGACTGGAGTGCAGTGGCACAATCTCAGCTCACTGCAACCTCCATCTCCCGGGCTCAAGCAATTCTCCTGCTTCAGCCTCCCCAGTAGCTGGGATTACAGGCATGCACCACCATGCCCGGCTAATTTTTTTTATTTTATTTAAAAAAATTTTTTTTGTATTTTTAGTAGAGACAGGGTTTCACCATTTTGGCCAGGCTGGTCTAGAACTCCTGACCTGAGGTGATCCACCCACCTCGGCCTCCCAAATACTTTTTATTTTGTCATAGTTATTTAATTATATGTCTAATCTCCCCTGGTAGACTATGAGCTCCTAGTGTAGATCTTATTTCGTTCATCTTTATATCCTTCATGTCATACATAATACAAGGCTTTTACACAAATACATTTGAAGAAAAATGTTAAATATTGCATCAAGCCACAAGGGGGCACAGTTGAGCTACTCTTAATAGTAGAATCATCCTACAATTAGTAATAAAGGTTTTAGAATTGAGAGGTTTTTCTCCCTTGAAAGTGTAAGTCTGCTAAAAGTAAATGTATAAGCCTTATGTATGATTACAAATATATACATGTTAACACGGAAAGATGACTGTTATATAGTTAATTTTAAAAAAACAATAAACAGTAGAATGTATACGATTCAATTTTTGTAAAATACCTATCTTAAATACATACAGAAAAAAGCCTGGAGAGGAGCCTGGAAGAGGAGCCTGGAAGTTGGCAGCTGTTACATCTCAGGGAGTTGGGAATATGGAGGTTTTAATTTCCGTTTTGCGCCTTTCTGGATTTTTAAAAATAACCTATACATACTAATTTTATAATCAGAAAAATAAAGGTATTTACTTTAGAAATACCTTCATTTTATGGCAAAATATTTTTTTTCTTGCCATCTCATCTCCAATTCCATGTTTAATGTATTTAAAAGCAAATATACAATTTGGGGTATTTTCTGATAGATTAAAGCAAAGATTCCCAAATTCTCTTGGTACACAGTGCCCTTAGCGTCTTGGTAATTTTTCATGGTACCCCAGGGAGGAAAGAAATACCTAACAGTTCCATTTGTTAAGTGGTGAAGTCCAAATGACTTAAAAAGCATTTATGTCCTAACAATTGAGTAGCCATTTGAAAAGTTAATACACACACATTGAAAAAAACATTTTTATTCCATTCTTAACTAAACACAATTACTTATTAGTTGAATGTGTAAACCCATTGGTCATTTTAGAAATTTCTTAAACTCTGGAATAAGATTGAACACTGACTGCTACCCTGATTTTCTATTCCACCCTGATTTTCATGCGGTACTCAATTTTTATCATGGCAACTACCAAAATCCCAGCTTCAAAAAGAAATGATATCATTGAAAGGAATGGAGCATGATCTAATTCTGGATCTATGAACACTTCAAGCTAGTAGTTCATGGATATCCCCATGCAAATACTGAATATAATTGTGTTTTCCGGCCAGGTGCAATGGCTCACTCCTGTAATCCCAGCACTTTGGGAGGCCGAGGTGGGAGGATCACGAGGGCAGGAGATTGAGACCATTCTGGTGAAACCCCATCTCTACTAAAAATACAAAAAATTAGCCGGGCGTGGTGGCAGGCGCCTGTAATCCCAGCTACTTGGGAGGTTGGGGCAGGGGAATCGCTTGAACCTGGGAGGCTGGGGCAGAGGAATCACTTGAACCCACGAGGCAGAGGTTGCAGTGAGCTGAGATCACACCATTGCGCCACTGCACTCCAGCCTGGGAGACAGAGCGAGACTCCGTCTCAAAAAAAAAAAAAAATCTGGTTCCCTGTGAGGCTGGCAAGAGGGAAAAAAAAAAAAAAAACCAACCAAACAAACAAACAAAAACAAACCTCATCAAGTGGCTACTTCCCAACTAGCCTTGAAAATATGCCACACCTAATAGCTCAAATTTGTTTTGTTTTCTCTGAGCCAAATTCCACTGGGAAAGAGGAAAGAAGGTTGGTGTGGGAAGGTGGGCTGAGGAAAGGACTCTGGTTTCCATCTCCCTCCATTCCACCAGTCTGCTCTTCGCTTCTAATCTGTTCTTCTCTCCCACTCAAAACTAAACCAGCAAGCAGCTCCCAAAGTAGCATGTTCCTGGGAAACACCCACATTCCTACATGAGTCTGAGACTGGATTTCCAACCAACCTACTGACTTTTCCACCTCTCTCTCTCCAAATGCCCAAGGCCTTGCCAGGACCTGGGAAGCACAAAGGGCCCCAATGTTGAAATGCTTCCTGGTAAGACAACCCTTTTCCCTTCCTGAACTAAAAGGCATTTACTTCTCCTGCCAGGAATCACTGGTTAGCTTCTGGGACCACGACTTCCAGTCAAGTACACAACTGCTTCTATTCAAATTCGCTTCAAATATAGATTAAAAAGTGGTTTTTTCTCTAAAGTTTGATGGATCCAATTTCACATCTTGAGTTAGTAAGATGGTTTCCAATTTTCTATTAATAACTTAACATAATTAAAGCACATCCAAAAGGCATCTCCAACTTGTGTGGCAGGAAGTACTTAAAGAACTTAAGGTTACAGGGAGATAGAAGCAAGCCAAATGTCTATGGACAGATGGGTGAATAAATAAAATGTGGTATATCTCTACAATGGAATATTATTCAGCCTTAAAAAAGGAAGGAAATTCTGACACATGCTACAACATAGATAAGCCTTGAAGACAATATGCTAAGTGAAATAAGGCAGACACAAAAGAACAAATATTATGTGGCTCCACTTATATGAGATACCTAGGGTGGTCAAATTCATAGACAATAGAATGGTAGGCTGGGCGCAGCAGTAATCCCAGCACTTTGGGAGTCTGAGGTGAATCATAAGGTCAGGAGTTCAAGACCAGCCTGGCCAACATGGTGAAACCCCATCTCTAAAAATACAAAAAATTAGCTGGGTGTAGTGGCAGGCGCCTGTAATCCCAGCTACTTGGGAGGCTGAGGCAAGAGAATCGCTTGAACCCAGGAGGCGGGGGTTGCAGTGAGCTGAAATTGTGCCATTGCACTCCAGCCTGGGTGACAGAGTGAGACTCCATCTCAAAAAAAAAAAAAAATTGAATGGTAGTTGCCAGGGCTGGGAGGAGTAGGAAATGGGGAATTATTGTTAATTAGTATAGAGTTCCAATTTTGCAAGATGAAAAGAGTCCTAGAAATGGATGGTGTTGACGGCTGCACAACATTGTGAATGTACTTAATGCCACAAAATGTACACCTAAACATGGTTTACATGGTACATTTGATGTTGTATATATTTTATTTTACCACATTTTTTTTAAATCACAGGGATGACTTTCTGGTAAAGGGAGGCTTTGATTTAATTGGAATCACATCCTTAAATCACTTGGACAGCTTGCAGCCGATCTAGAGATGAGTCCGTTTAGATGATCTGGTGTTAAATAACATACATGATGTTTCAAAACCCAAAACCCAAGGGCCCTGTTCTAAAGGGAACAATGCCTAAACAAGAGCAGTAGCCAAGCCTCCACCTCTTCCAGGCCTTCAGTGTGCTTAAGAAAATTCAAATTTTCTCAGTAAATTCCCAGCCCTTCAGGCACGAGTGTGAAATTCTCACTCACTTCCTTTCAAAGAGGATACTGTACTCCTTAGATGCTATAGATCCAAGGCATGATGAAATAGGGCTTAGAATACCAGCTAGAAGACATGGACAAATGCAGGCTGATCTGGGTTCCAGAACCCAGCATCCTGGGCGTGAGGCTTACAGTGAGGTGTTTTCTTGATCTAATGTAGGCCTGACGCTGCTAAAGACGACAGCCTGAAAATCCAAGCCACCTGGCTTTCTCCTTACTTATAGGCCTGGCCTGTAAACACATTTCCAAACTCTCCTGAGAAATGTTTGGGAAGGAGGAAAGAGAATTTTCTAAGGTCAGCCTGGAAAATGCCAGATGATGCATTCTATGTCAAAAATCAGAGAAGTCCTACAGTGTAGAAATTTGACGTCCAATTTTCTCACTTCTCAGCTTCACACCCATTGATCTCTCTTTCTTTTTTTTATGTGCTTAGCTCTTCCTTTCTTGACATCTCTATTTTGTCAGTGGCACCCAATCTCAAAACCATAGAGTCTTTTCTGATTTCCTCTTCTGTCAACACATTCCATCACTGATCTAACTATAAATTCGGCTCCAGCCATACCTTTTCCATCAACCTCCTTTCTTCCTATCTTCTCTGCTGCCGTATTAGTTGAAGTCTTCATGACTCTCCCCACTAGATTATCCCAATAGCCACCTCATTGGTCTCCATATCCCTCAGCTCTCTTCCCTCTAACAATATCTTAACCACCAACAGAGGAATGCTTCCAAAGTACAATGCTGAGCATGCCACAACTATACTTGGACACTCTGAGTGGCTCCCCATGGCCCACGAAATAAGGAAAGACAGACCCTTCAGCTAGCATGTGAGATTTTTTTGTACTTGTCGCTCCAACCCCCTCAACCAGCCTCATTTCCCATCCCAGGGAACCTCATGGTCTAGTCAACTCAGCTGTTTTCCGTTTCCCGAATAGATTTCAAGGTTTCCTGCCACCGCATATCTGCTCATCCTCAGTCAGATTTGAGCTCTCTCCCTCCTCTTCTCTACTCAACTTCCAAGTCCAGCTCAAATGCTGAGTCTTTGTGAAGTCATAAGTCTTTTCTTTGAATTCCTCAAAATTCTTCAACTGTTGAAATCTCATAGTTCTTAATACAATCAGCTTTTATTAGTGTCATGTTTCAATACAGTCAGTTGTACATTAATGTGTTACTTTATTAAAGGACTGCAGACAGCCTTAAATATTAAAGTCTTATTCTTCTCTGTATTTTACCTGAGTGCTAACACAATGCTTTAGATATAAGAAGCATTTAATGCATGTCTGTTGAATTAAGGAATAACTACTTTAGTAGTTATTCATCTCTGTATTTTACCTGAGTTATTCATCTCTGTATTTTACCTGAGTGCTAACACAATGCTTTAGATATAAGAAGCATTTAATGCATGTCTCTTGAATTACTTCACACACCATCATGAATACTTCACACACCATCAAATTCCCAAACTTCAATATATTCTTAAGCCAGTGATAGCAAATTTTCATTTATTCTCTTTCCTGCACCCTAGATCCTTTTTTCTAATGACTTTATATGTTTTATTTACAGATTAAAACAAATATAAGTGACATCTCATTTTATATACAGATGTTCCTTGATTTATGATTGGGTTATGACCCCATAAATCCATTGTACATTGAAAATATTAAGTCAAAAATACATTAAATACACTTGTGAACCCTGAAAAAGCCTAAAGATGAATCATCCCTGAAGATGATTCCTGACTCCATCTCCTTTCCTTCCCCATGAGGTAATTCTTACCTTCTCCACATTCTATTCTAAATTTGTTTTAGCAGGTACCCTATTACTTACTATGTGCCAGGCTCTGTTCTCAGTGCTTTACAAAATTTCTCACCTCTAGTCTTCATAACAATCCCCTGAAGTGGATAACATTATTATCTCCTGCTTGTAAGTGGAGTGGTCAGAATTTGAACACAGGCAGTCGGCCTCCTGGGTTTACATTCACTGAATCTATTATGTTTGCAAAAAATCTGACACAGCTGAACTTGAAACCTAGTTTGAAGGGCACTCCCATGCTTCATGCTTGAATGAACATTTATTATTAAACACCCACTGTGTGCCAGGCATTGTGCCGGGCACTGTGAAGCTTAAGGAAAAGCTTCTCCCTACCTGGCAACTGGTAGTTCCCAGAACATCCAGTTCCTTCTACAGCTGTGGTCTTTAAACTCCACCCACTGGACATGCAGGCCCCAGTCAGGGGGGCCTGTAAGACCCTGGGATCTCTGTACAGCCTTGAGAAAGGACGAGCAGGCCCAGACACTCCACTTTAGTATTGCCCAGGGGGTGCTCAACAATCACCAATCCCCAAGGAATAGCAAGAAAGTCCAAACTTTTTTGACACCACTCCCAGCCTCTTCCTTGTGAAGGCTTTTTCAGAGATGTGGTTCTCAAGAACCATGCAGGAATCCACAGGAATCCATGGCCTTTGCCAGCAAGCAGGCCAGACGGCAGCCTCGTGGCCCAGCCCACAAGGAAAGACCTCAACTTTAGCAGCAGCTCACTCCCCTAATTATTCCCGGTGCCTGGAGTCCAAAATAAACACAGCATCTTTCATGAGCAGCTCCCACCATGCACGAACCTCGGAACCTCACACATGCAGCCAAGCACTGGGAAGTGTTAAAGGGTCAGGGGGTTCCTGGGGCCAGCAGTCCCCAGGCCTCTGGGGGAAAGTCCCAGTTGCTCTCTAGTCCAAAATCCAGACCCAAAAGAAACCACCGGAAGCCCCAGCTGCCTCCAAGTCCTATTTCCTGGGGCTGGCCTGGGACCCTGCAAGTTGGACCCTAAGAAGGGCCAGCGAGTCAGACAGCAACTGCGAGAAACTACACCTAAGCCACCCAGGAGAAAAGGCAAGGGTGGGACACAGGGGACCAAAGATGCTTCCTCAAGGGGCACAGTCTCTTAGTAAGTGCTCTCCTGGCTTCACTGTATACCGCAAACTTTTTATTTATTTATTTTTTAGTATTTATTAGATACCAGTCCTAGTAGATGCTGGAGGTGGGGGGAATATGGTTCTAGAATACAACAGCAAACAAAACATCAAGGTGTCTACTTTTGTGTAGCTTCTATCATTGAGGGAATGGGAGACAGGCAATAATGAAACTAGTGAAACCATTTCAGATTGTGGTTAGTGCTTTGAAGTACATAAAATCTCGATGTTGCATGGGGTATGCAGCTATGTGAGCTGGGATCTGAATAAGGAGGAGCTAGCAACACAAAGGAAGGGAGAAGCATTCTAGGTAGAGGGAACAGAAGTGCAAGGCCCTGAAGACTCTAATTAAATGCTGATTAAGAGTTTAAGAAATGTTTCATGGAGACCAGGCACAGTGGCTCATGCCTGTAATCCCAGCATTTTGGGAGGCTGAGGTGGGTGGATCACCTGAGGTCAGGAGTTCAAGACCAGCCTGGCCAACATGATGAAACCCCCCCCCTCTACAAAAATACAAAAATTAGCCAGGGAAGATGGCAGGTGCCTGTAATCCCAGCTACTCAGGAGGCTGAGACAGTAGAGTCGCTTGAACTTGGGAGGTGGAGGTTGCAGTGAGATGAGATCGAGCCATTGCTGAGGCAGGAGAATCGCTTGAACCCAGGAGGTAGAGGTTGCAGTGAGCTGAGATCGCGCCATTGCACTCCAGCCTGGGCGACAGAGTGAAACTTCATCAAGAAAGGAAGGAAAGAAGGAAGGAAAGGAAAGGAAAGGAAAGGAAAGGAAAGGAAAGGAAAGGAAAGGAAAGGAAAGGAAAGGAAAGGAAAGGTCTCATGGAAATTTAGTATTCTCAAAACTTAGTACAAGGCAGGATAAGAGATATTTTGTTAAGAGTGTAAAGATCAAAGTCCTTTGTTGGAAAGAACTTTCCCCTGGCTTTAAAAGAACATGCAATAATAATCTGGGCAGATATATTTACATTTATACGTCTGACAAAGGTCTATTTTAAAAGCCTTTCATGTCCTTTATCCTTTAAACTTTTATAATATAGGTTGAAAGCATGATGTCATCTTTAACTTCCAGTTCCTGTATTGGGAGATCTTTTTCTTAGAATTAATGAAGACTTCCGCTCTGCTGGAATGTAATTTACCTCCCTTGTGCCAGAATTTGAACTAAGAATGCCGCGTACCTCTAATTGCAACTATGTAAAAATAAGTGTGCACGAGGATTAGGAAGGTGGGAGTATAGGAAAGGGCGGAGGTTGTTTTTCAATATTACTTTTGTGTTATGAAAACTGGGAAGAAACGAATACATTGTGCACAACTGCGCAGTCTCCTTGTCCTCGATGTTAATAAATGTGTTTTTAACTGCGGTTCACATCCCATTTCTAACATCACTACAACCTACATCCTCTCCAGGCTACAATTAAAGTTGAAAAGTGCACGAGATCTTTACAAAGCCTTGTACAGTGAGTGCGTCTGCGCACGTATAGTCCTCGTGCACCCTTTTTCTCTCTCTGGACAGAATTTCTTGGGGATCCTTCGGCCCCCCCCACCCCCACCTCGGCCGTATTTCTCCCTAGGCTCTTATTAAAACCAGGTGCACGGAAGGCGGCCAATTCTGGACAGAAAAGCTTCGTTTGACCCAAAGCTCCCCCTTCCGGCGTGTTTTCTAGAGGGAATTCGTGAGCTGAGCTGAGGAGCAAGCAGGCGGCTTCTCCTGACCGGGGAGACGCGGGAGGTTTGCAAACAGACCTCGGCGTGGGCTGCGCAGTGACAAAGTGTTCAAGGGCAGCAGGGGAGGCTGAGGGAGTACACGGCTGGGAACAAGGGACACTGCCGCCCCCTGCCACGCAGGAGCGGTGTCTGCACCACTGAAAGGCCCCCGGGACCCACAGCTCTATCCAGGCGGAAGGGAAGCAGCCAGGCCGCCGCGGATCTAACTTGAATCCCGGGTGGACCGGACGCCCCGGCCCATGCTCCTGACGCGCGGAGGAGCCGGCGGGAACCTGTAGATCTCAGAGCTCGCCCGCGGTCCGGCGCCCAGTTCAGGACATCCGGGGGCCCCGCAGCGCTTACCCTCTGCAGCAGGAGTCGCTGGCACCTCCAAGGGCAGGGGCGGGTCCGGCGGGAACAAGTCGCGAGTGACGCGACGGCCCCGCCAGGCCCTGTGGGCTTCGCCGCCCGCAACCTTTGACCCTAGAGGACTTGCACTGCAGCCTGTGGCCCGGAGGGACAGAAGTGGGAGCGTGTTTGGGCCGCTCTGCAGCGAAAACGACCTTCCCTCATGGAACTTTCAATAATTAACTCCTGAGAGCTGCGAGAGCTTCACACCGCCAGGCCCCAACTCGACTCTCTAGGTTAAGGGCGTTGATTACTTGTTAGGGTCAAACATTCGAGTATTTGCGTCTTTAATTTGATTCTAGAATTATTCAAAGTAGAGCGACAGGCCTCAGAAGGAGGAGGGGCGTTGTTAGAACACAAAAAGGGCGAGAGAGGAACAGGGACCTCAAAAAATGGGCTTCCAAATTGTAAGTGGCCATTTCCTATTCCTGAGGCCAAAAAGCAAGCCGGCCTGTTTTTTGTTTCCCAGATTACCCTTTTAAAAGCCCATTACCAAGCTCTATGCAGCCTGTCAGCCCTTGCTTTCTGAAGGGATTGCTGAATTTTAAGTACCCCTAGCAAAGAGACAGCTGCCCGAACAACGTTAGAAAACCTTACCACCCCAAACGTTTGCTTGACACTGGCTCCATAAAAGCCGCTTGGAAGTGGGTCAACCAAGGGTTGTGCCCTGTTTGATGTTAAAAACTCTTCTCAGTCTTAAGCCTAAAATCCTGTGACAGGTAACAAGGGAATTCCAGATAAGTTTCCAGATTCAAGCAACTCTGGTGATTTCTGATAAAACAGTCAAAACAATCTAAGTTTCTCAAATTGTGATCCATGGACCACTGACATCAGATTCCTTTTTCTCGGCCCCTCTGCCAGCGGGGGCACCCTCTCTACTCGGCCAGCCTGCCAGGCTCAACCCCTTGCAGGAGGGAGCATGTGAACAAGTGAGTGCAGAACCCAGCTAGCTGCTCTAGGCACAAAACAGGAGCAAGTTCTGTGTGGGGTCCTGGCCCGGAAGCCCCAGAGAGGGTGTTACAGTGCTCCTTCAGTTCCTCCATTGGCAGTTACATGGAGGGCGGTGCGTTAGCAGCTCAGCCTCTTGCCTCATGGTGGCTTGGGGCAGCTGCCCTCTACCGGCAAGGGCTAGTGTGACAGCCTTTTCTGGGTACCCAACACTCAGTGAGTCCCAAGCTCTTGTCCAGGTCCAAGAAGAATGAGGTCACACGGACTGTTGAAGGATGGTGAAGGTGGAGAATTTTACTGAGCCATGAAAATGGCTTTCAGCAAAGAGGAGATGCAGGGTTGGTCCCCCTACCCAAAGGTGGGAAAGTTCCCCATGTGGCTGGGTCTGGGGCCTTTATGGACTCAGAATGGGCAGTGTGTGCTGATTGGTGTGCGAGTAGGCTAAAAAGGTTAAAGCAAAGGCACCACTCAAAGGTGGGTATGACAGTGTAGAAAACCAATTAGGAAAGGGTACGTACTTGTAAAATAGGTGAAGAGTGGGGACCAATCAGGGGAAAGCACGCCAAACAGGAAGACAAGTTCTCAATCTGCTGGGAGGATTTAACTTGTAACTTGGCTTTTCAGCTTTAAATTGTCTTCAGTTTGGAGATGGGGTTTCACCAGGTACCCACCCCTGTCTATCTAGGTGTTTGGCTGCTTCCTATCACTATCAGAATGAGCTGCGCAGGGTGACTCAGGCATATAATCCCAGAATTTTGGGAGGCTAAAGCAGGAGGACTGCTTGAAGCCAGGAGTTTGAGACCAGCCTTGGCAGCACAGTGAGACCCTGTCTCTATAGAAAAATTAAAAAATTAGCTGGGCATGATGGTGCATGCCTGTGGTCCTAGCTACTTGGGCAGCTGAGGTTGGAGGATCGATTGAGCCCTGGAGGTCAAGGCTACAGTGAGCCATGATCGTGCCGCTGCACTCCAGCCTGGGCAACAGAGCAAGACCCTGTCTAAGAAAAAAAAAAAAAAGCAGTGAAGTCCAGAAACCAGAAAGTAACAAGCTTCCCTTCTGAGGTTTCTGCTCACTAGTTTAAGAATTACTAGACTCTGTCTTTTATCTGATAGAGCTCTAAGCACATCCCGGTGCTAAGTAGGTAGATTATGCCATGTGCTTTCTCCTAATCTTGGGCTGTTTGTCATTCTAAGCCAGACAACCCTTGCCCTGCCAATTTTTCTTCTACTGCTTCACTCTGGCCTCTATTGGCACAGCTTTCCTTAGGTAAATGGCAACTGAGTCTACGACCATGGTGGCTTCCAAACTGAACTGTACAACAGCAGAAATGTGTGGAGCTTTTAAAACTGGTTTCCAGACCCGTAAAGAATTGTAGCATTCCCAAACATATATATTTGCAGAGACTTTATCTCACAAAGCATGAGATTAAAAGCCACCAAAAGTAGTATGGTCAAAAGTAGCACTGAATTGAATTTGAGGAAATAACAGCATAAACAGAGTTTTTGCAACAAAAATGTTCAACACACTGTTGCTTATAATATAAAGAGTTTGGAAAGAACCAAAATTTGTCCCACAGTAGAAAGTTGGTTAAATAAATCATGATACATACATATGAAGGGATACAAGACCACTATGTACAATTATCTTTCAGAGAATATTTATTGAAATGAAAAGATGTTCTTGATGAGTAAATTGAAAACTGTGACATGAACAATTGTTTCCTTTTTTTTTTTTTTTTGAGATGGAGTCTCGCTCAGTGGCCCAGGCTGGAGTGCAGTGGCACGATCTTGGCTCTGCCTCCCAGGTTCATGCCATTCTCCTGCCTCAGCCTCCCGAGTAGCTGGGACTACAGGCGCCTGCCACTACACCGGGCTAATTTTTTTGTATTTTTAGTAGAGACAGGGTTTCACCGTGTTAGGCAGGATGGTCTCGATCTCCTGACCTCGTGATCCGCCCATCTCAGCCTCCCAAAGTGCTGGGATTACAGGCGTGAGCCACCGCGCCCGGCCCTATTATTATTATTATTATTTTAAAAAGGCTAGTGGCAACTGACAGAAGAGCCAAGGAAGCAGAAGCCTAAACTGATGATGGTGAACATTGAGAAGAATCCCAATTTGCACTGCAGAACTGGGAAACAAGAGAAAACAGAGCTTTGGTTGGAAGTCTATTGAAGAAACATTTAGATAACCTCTCCAAGTTATTGCAGCTGGGTGACGGCCGCCTACCCAGCAAAACACTGAAGGTTTAATCACTGGAGAGGATAAATGTATTTAAACAAGAGGATTAAGTGAAAATTTTCATACCGCCCCAGTCCTCTTCCCCAGTAGGCTGGAAGTCTGACACAGACCCAAGAGGAGATTGCAAGATTCTTCTCTGCTGAAACCAAGCAGCCAAAGAAAAAAGACAAAGGATACCGACATGAGGGGCTCCTGATCATTCCCAATAAGGTCACCCTGTGCAGAAGCCCATAGTTAACAAATCCCATCCACACGCAGAGTTTCCAATCAGCTAGGGATATTTTTGTATTTTTTTTTTAAGACATGGCGTCACCCAGGCTGCAGTGTCGTGGTGCAATCACGGCTCACTGCAGCCTCGACCTCCAGGGCTCAAGCAATCCTTCCACCTTGGCCTCCCAAAGTGTTGGGATTACAGGTGTGAGCCACCATGCCTGGCCCAATCAGCTGTTCTCTGCCTCACCTGGCAGAGAGTCAAGAACTTCCAGATGTTAGGAGAAAGATTTTAATATTAAAGATAGAGGTAAGAGTAAACAGAAGACAGCAACTTGAAAGAAACCAAGCCTATAAAGGAAGAAGAAAAACAATGTTTTTGTTTTTTCATTAAAATTATTAGAGACTGCAAAGATATGCATACATGAAACAAGAACAGGCTGTTTTGGTTTGGTTTCATTTGGTCCTTTGACAAAGGAAATTAGAACAGGGCAGAGCTCTTGAACATTAGGTATATGACAAAAAGACTAATGGATAAAAAATACAGGTAAAAATATATAAAAATAAAGGGCAGAACAGACCAACTAAATGATAAGTGAGGCTATCATTAGAGTAATAATTTTTTTTTTTTTTGAGATGGAGTCTCACTCTCACCCAGGCTGGAGTGCAGTGGCACAATCTCGGCTCACTGAAACATTCGCCTCCCAGGTTTAAGTGATTCTCCTGCCTCACCTCCCGAGAAGCTGGGATTACAGGCGTCCGCCACCAAGCCTGGCTAATTTTTGTATTTTTGTAGAGACAGGGTTTCGCCATGTTGGCCAGGTTGGTCTTAAACTTCTGGCCTCGAATGATCTACCCACCTAGGCCTCCCAAAGTGCTGGGATTACAGGGGTGAACCACCGTGCCCAGCCAGTTAGATTAAAATTAGCTAATTGGCCAGCAAGGTGGCTCATGCTTGTAATCCTAGCACTTTTGGAGGCCAAGGCGGGCGAATCATGAGGTCAGGAGTTCGAGATCAGCCTGACCAATGTGGTGAAACTCCGTCTCTACTAAAAATACAAAAATTAGCCAGGCGTGGTGGCATATGCCTGTAATCCCAGCTACTCAGGAGGCTGAGACAGGAGAATAGCTTGAACCCAGGAGGCGGAGGTTGCAGTGAGCTGAGATCATGCTACTGCACTCCAACCTGGGCAACAGAGCAAGACTCCATCTCAAAAAAAATTAGCTAATTAATCAATAGGATTTTCCCAATTTCAAGGACATGAGCCTCCTGATTGAAAAGGCCTGTTGAGGTGGGGTGCGATGGTTCATGCCTATAATCCCAGCACTTTGGGAGGCCGAGGCAGTCGGATCACGAGGTCAGGAGTTCAAGACCACCTGGCCAATATGGTGAAACCCCATATCTACTAAAAATACGAAAATTAGCCAGGCGTGGTGGCTGGTGCCTGTAGTCCCAGCTACTCGGGAGGCTGAGGCAGAAGAATCACTTGAACCCGTGAGGCAGAGGTTGCAGTGAGCCAAGATCACGCCACTGCACTCCAGCCTGGCAACAGAGTGAGACTCCATCTCAAAAAAAAAGACCTGTTGAGTACCCAGAACAAGGTTGAGTTGTGGAATGATCAGAACCTACACAAAGGAACATCATTCTGAAATTCCATCATTCTGAAGATTTTTAACTACTTCTAAAGACAAATAACAAGTTACCTAGAAAAAAAAGTCAAGAATCAGAACAGACTTCTCAACAGCAGCAGTAGAAGTTGGAACACAATAAAGCTAATATTTAGGGTAGTCTTGAACTATATGCCATGCACTATTTTAAGTGCTTTACAATTCATCCTCACAGCAACCCTGTGAGAGAGGTACTACCATTATCTCCATTTTACAGAAGATAAATCTGAGGTAGAAAGGAGCAAAATAACTTTTCCAATATGACACGTGTAATAACAGTAGAGCTGAGATTTGGACCACGTAGTCTAGCTCCAGTGTCCATGGTAATTGGTACATCAAAAAGGCACGGTGACTTCAAAATTCAAAGGGGAAAATACATTCCACCTGGAATTATGTATGCAGCCAAGTTATCATTAAAGAAAAGATAAATACATTTTTAGATATGAATGCTCTAATATATATATATATATATATATATATATATATATATATACCTCATACACTTTTCTTTAAAAGCTACCAGAGAACAGTGATTCCAAATTGAGCAGGTCAGAAGGTTCCGAGAGCCATGTCTCCAAAAAGATGAAATTGATAGAAAACATAATGGGTATTGGCCATATTGAGAAGACATGAGACCAGCTGGGAGTAAACTTGAGGTTAAATTAATATTTACATTAAAATCTCAGTAAGTAAGCAAAATGTAAGATTATTCCTGGGAAAACTTAAGTTGTGATAGAAAGAAAAAGTAATCCTGGTACTCTTTGATACTACATGACTCGGCAGTGAATTGTATACATCTAGGCATAATAACAAGAATATTAAATATTAAACCAAATTCATGATAAAATAACATCAAGAAGATAGTGTATGAACAGTGTGTTATTGCTGGAGGTGGCGGAGTGTGGAGGAGTGGGCAGGCAAGGATGAAAGCCAAATTCTTAAATTCTTATATTCCTTAATGGAAATTAATAGATAAAACCTACAAGAGAAAATATCAGGAAGTGAATAAGACATATATGTTAACTATCAAAATAAATAGCTAAAAAATTTAAAGGCATTTGCCTTCAAGAAGCAGGAAGTTGAGAAGGTGGATGTTTCTGAAACTGCTACTTTTTCTGATAAATCTTGTAGAACTATTTGACTCTTTAAACCACGTGGATGTGTAAGTTTGATAAAAATCAAAAGTAATGCTTAAAAAAAATGAACAACACAATTCTAAAGTTCCTCCTAGTAGTTCAGAAAACTCTGCTTCAACCTTCTTGTTTTCTCAAATCAAACTTACTTTATTTTTCAAGCACTACTTTTCTGCATGACACCTCTGTTATTCTTTGCCATTGTACAGACACTTCCATAAGATAGGCTTTTGTGAGCTAGTCTGGGCACTAAACCATTGCTTACCTTACTTCCGTGGAGAAATGTATTTCAAGTTCTAACCAAACAAGTTCCAAAAATAAATTTTCAGAATGCCTCCTGTTTATTAACTGAGGACCCTATTATCCATTCCCATAGGACGTTCCAGCTGACAAGACATCTAAAAAATAAGAGAATATTGTGATTGCATCCAACATTGTACCGTTCGCTACAGTCAGTGAGTGATATAACTATTGGAAAAAGGAAGGGTCAACAAGGAAGACTTCATCAAAGGACTCAGTTTAAGCTGGACCTGGAAAGATGGATTGTAACTTGCAACAATGGTGGTATCAGTCAGCAGACTCTTCCATGCAACTGACAAATACTCAACTCACAGTAGCTAAGCCAGAAACAGAATTTATTGGCTCACCTAACTAGGACATCACTAAAGACTTTCTTCAGACAGATTGAACCTGGGCCCGAAAGTGTTGCTAAGTTCTCTCCATCTCCATTGTTCTCCTCTACAGCCCTAGTCTTTTCTCCCAGTTTTACAGCATGGGGTAGATGGATAACTACATAACTATATACTAAAAATCCCAGGAGAAGACCCTGATTGGTCCTTCATGGGTTCAGGTGGATGGGTGCTATGATTGGCCAGGCCTGAGTCAACTGCCAGAAAAGAGAAGACGGGGGATAAACTGCTTGGCTGCCAAAAATAATACCTATTACATCCCACTGTAATTGTACGTACCAAATATGCTGCAGTGAAGATTTATTACAGCCTGGGCCAATTGGCAATGTAAGTAAAAATGCCTCATAAATGCTAAAGCACCATGAAATGTTGGTTGTGAGTCAGTACTAAAATGTAAGTCTGCGTTGGCCCTGCCTAGCCAAACTGCAATTACTCCTGGATCCCTCGCTTTCTGAATGGTTTAAGTTTTTCTTTCCTCCTAGCAGATTCATTTGTCAAAGTTTCCCCCCTAATTGGCCTCTGTCTTCTAACAGTCTGCTTCCAACTGCAGCAAAAAATTTGCTCATGTCATTTTTCAAAGGAAGTCAGAAGAAAAAAAAAACGTCCAAAGTTGGATAGTTCAAAACTGAAAACATAATTGATAAATGCATGTGTGTAATCAGATTGTTCTCAGCATCCTTCATTCTACTGTTCCTGTAATCTATTGAGTCACTTTCTTGGCCTCATTGCTCCAATCTTCAAATAAGCCAAAATATTTTGCTGATACTAGCCGGAATTTATTGAGTGATAGAATATTTGTAATGTACTTTGAGACTGAACTTAGAGCCCTGAAGATTAGGCAGTTAATTAGTAGTGAAATATTTTTGCCATTTAGAAAAGAATAACTTCAGATTAATTAAAAGTCTATATTGGAATGTCGTGTTTTTATAAGCCTACTTTAGATCTCTGGTTTTTAATTAGGTGTGAGGTGTTCATTTAGTGCTGACAATGTGAAGTAGGCTGATGCCTAAATTTGCTTCTGATAAACCTCTCATTGATGTCAGCACTTGAATACTTACTGCTACATTGAACATCGTATTCAAAGATAGTGTGGCTGAAAACCAACTGCTTTTGAGCCTGAGTTTTGCTAAGAGACCTTACGTCACATCCTGGTAGCATTCTCTAAATTGACACTAAAAAAAACCTTAGGACATGGCCTCCAGTTCTTTAGCACAGAATTACCAAAACATGACATTATTGAATGACTACCCAAGGCCTTTCGCAATTCACTTTTTCCTTGTCATCTTCCCACTACAGATACTGAAAAACTCCCGGCATTCACTTTCCCAGCCTCCTCTATAGCTAGCAAAGTCCATATGATCCAGTTCAGGCCAATGGATGGAGGAGAGAGATGGCTGGAGGATTTCTGGGAAAAATTATCCCACCCCATTAGAAGTCCAGATGCATGGGAAGAGAGCCCTTTTGATTCCTCCTGCCTCCTCTCTGTTTGGGTCACATTTGAGAATGTAATGCCTGGAGCCCTAGCAGCCATTTGTGACCATTGCTGAAACACTGAATCTGTCAAAGCAGAAAGAGTCCAGGTCATTGGGAACATTATTGAGCCACTATACTAAATGGAATGGCCTGCCTTCATATTTCATGTTAAGCGAGATGAATAAAGTCCTGCATTTCAGCCATTGGGCATTCTATCACTTTTGACCAAAGATATGTTTTATTTTTAAGTAACACAAAGATACAAAGTATTTCCCAGTAACCATTCTATGTCCTCCCCTTCTTGACTGTCCAGATTTTTATTTGGATAGTCAGTCTCCTGATATACCTTATGTAGCCAATGGAATTCCACCCCCATTTCCACGGATGATCACTAGTTGGATTAAGTCAGTCAATAAATTCCACTCACCTGGCCTTGAATGGGGATTGATTCAAGGGTTAGCTGCCACTTAAGTTGTCCAACCGGAGTAAATCTTTGGATTCTTGCCTGGAATGCAGGAAAAGAAATGTTCTCACCTTTTTGACTACACAAATGTGAAGCCTGGAACTGCTGCAGCCATCTTGCCACCCTGAAGCAAGTCAGCCTTTGGAAGAAGCTGACACCACAGAAGGGCAAACAGAAGAACAGAAACAAGCTAAGTCCATGATAATGTCATCGAGGTACTAGATCACCCTAGTTTTGGACATGCAGTTATATGAGCTTATAAATCTCCTTTATTAAAGTAAATTTGAGTTGAATTTCTTTGAACTGTTCTTTGCAACTTCAAAAGGCATTCTGATTTGATATACTTCTTATCTGGACTGTTAGGCAACAAGCAAAGAGGAAAACCAAATAGGAATCTTTTAAGAACCAAAAATAAAAATACCCCTCCATAGCTCAACAATATTAGGTAGGTCTGTGGTTAGCCACTGTTTCCTTCACTCGTCAAAGCCAGAGGAAAAAAAAAATGATGTGTCAAACTATTACATGTAATGCATGCCTCGTCCTTACTTACTTGGACTTGGGGCAAGAAACTTAACCTGTCTGAGCCTTGGTTTGTGTATCTGTGAAATGGAGATAATAATAGCACTTGTGTCATAGGACGGCTCTGAGGTTAAAGGTGATAATGCATGTAAAGTGTTTCTAACTGGGCCTTTGATAATTTACACTCAGTCGATGCTGGTTATTCTGATTATCAGGAATCCCCAGTCAACTAGGGATTGAGTCAGACAGGTCCAGTGTCCCCTGCCAAATCTTCCAAATGGTCTTGGACTGGGTATCCTCTTGTTATTGAAGAGCTCACTCTTCTTTTGGTCAAAAGTGAGCAAAATAAGGCCAGGCACGGTGGCTCACGCCTGTAATCCGAGCACTTTGGGAGGCAGAGGCGGGCAGATCACCAGGTCAGGCGATCGAGACCATCCTGGCTAACACGGTGAAACCCCTCTCTACTAAAAAAAAAAACAAAAATCAGCCAGGCTTGGTGGCGGGCGCTTGTAGTCCCAGCTACTTGGGAGGCTGAGGCAGGAGAATGGCATGAACCTGGGAGGCGGAGCTTGCAGTGAGCTGAGATCACGCTACTGCACTCCAGCCTGAGCAACAGAATGAGACTCCGTCCCCCCACCCCCGAAAAAAAGAAAAAAAGTAAAGAAAAAGTGAGCAAAATAAGATCCTTCCAGATTTTCATGAAGGACCTACCACTCCTTGAGTCACACACAGATCTCTTCCCAGCTCAGTCCTGCCTTTTGGGAGGGCCTGGAGTACTTACAATGTGACTGATTCTCACCCTCTTTGAAGGGGAGCGAAAGACACCCTGCCAATCCCCTCACCCCAGGAATCCAGCACTGACCCTGTTCTTGACAGCACACCAGCCCCACAGCCCAGCAAGAGAAGACAGCCTACCCTGGGGGGTGTTTCATCTTGGGCCATTGCCCACTTCACCCCTTCATCCCCCAGGAAAGAACAGGATGGATTGGGAAGCCCAGAGGGAGAGGGAGAAACCAGGAGACGGAGAAGCAGCCTCTGTTAACAGGGCTCATGGAACGGCTGCATTGATGATTTCATCCTTGCTTAAGGATGCCATAAAAAAGAGAAATATTCAGTGATCACCAGTTCATATCGCTGTAAAAGACAGAAACAGGGCCCAGCAGGCTAGGGTTCCAGCAACATTCTGATTTGACAGGACCTTAAAATGTCTCCTGGAGTCAAGTCAGGGAGAAAAATTCTTCAGGTAACTGAGTGCAGCAAATAACTAAGTAGGAAGAATTTATTCTAGTTGCCAAAAAGAATATGGCCAAGGCTCCAAAGGAAAAGGGGTGGGGGGAGGAGTGAAAAAGAAAGCAGAAACATTATGATAAGAAGAGAAGGGATGTTCATTTTCAAGCGGAAGGTAAGATATGGATTTAAGTTCATCCTCAGAATAGTGTAGCAAGAAACTTTATAGCCAAACTGACTCCCAACCGGAAAAGTCCCTGTTTCTCGGATCTCTTTGAATTATAGGGAAAACTAATTGGATCTTCATGTTTACCATGGAGGAAACCAAGTGTTACTCAGGATGTAAATCCTAGAGGTTCTTTAAAAGGACAACGTTGACCTTTACAAGGCTCTCAACTTACAGATCTGTAAGGAGAAAAAAATTGATTTCCTGACCTTTGACTGCTTGCTTGTCATTTTTTTTTCCTCCACACAGGGCCCCGAACCCATCACTCTCTTCCTGATGTGATTTTCCTGACTGTGCCCTCTGTCCCTGGTCAGACTCAGGAGCAGGGAATCAGCCCATTCTCCAGTCCAGCCTTGGGAGAGGCTGGTCTGGGCTGTGGAACGGCTCCACCAACAAGGACCCTGGGTGAAGCCACAACCTCTCGGAGCCCTCCACTGTCTGAGAGGCTGGCTCGCCCCTCCAGCAGCTTCATGATGGTGAGACCAGCTGGCACGTCTGGGCGCCTACCATGTGCTGGGTATTGTGTTGAGACATTTCCCAGACATTATCTTAAGTAACTCTTCCTCACAACAGCCTTGTGAACCTGGGACGCTAATCCACTACACACATCTCTCTCATTTCACAAATGGGAAAACTCTCGTATCTCTGGCCATTTTCTTTCCCCTTCCACCTGCCTTCTTCAGGCCACCTTCCCTGTGGGCAGAGAGATGAGATCAATGGGGGACAGGATGATTTGAACTTGGAGTCCAAGAGCGAATGTGACAGTAATTGCAAAGATGAGGAAACGGGGCCCTAGAGAAGGATTTGTCACTCACACCAGGCCCATTGGGTTCCAGATGGCAGGCCCAAGGACCCCCACACCAGCATGGCTCCCCTGCCACACACAGCATTATTTATCCCACTCAAGCCTGGTCACAGGGGCCACAGTGAGTCACCAACCTTCTCTGGGAGTTACCTGGCATATTTAGTGTCATAATCCATGGGGAGAAGAGAAGGGAACTTGGAGGTCATTTGGGGAATGGAAGGGCTGTGGATGGGGTGCTTCTCACGGTCACACCATGAGAAGCCAGACAGTGGTAGTGGTAGAATTGTGGGGCATGGGATGGATGGCACTAAGTGATTGGTCAATATGAATTCATCCTGTATTCTTATGCAGAGGAGGCCCTTCTCAAAGTAGGCAGGGGCCCAGGCAGTGTGAGTTGAGACATGCCTACCTCATGGGACCTGTATGGAGCCCCAAAACATTGAACTCTTTGCCACTTAAATGGTTCACTGCCACGCCTCCTGCTTTTAGTCATTTGCTTGCCATTATCAAGATGTTTGTCACAATTATGAACCAGCTGCACTATTATTTCCTTAACAGTTTAGATCAATTTTTAAAAACATAAATAGAGATATTTTAGAAAAAACTTTGTATCAGTACTATGCATTGAAAGCCAGTATCATTTACCATAATAGAGGCATAATAATAAAAACAATGAAAGAAAACAATGTTATTAGACTCTGGCTGCTTTGCTGACTGTCAAAGGCTCTGAGCCTGAGCTTTGTTAAAAAGAGAGATTACCAAGTGTTAAGTGTGAAAAACAGGGCCAAATGGAGATTACCTCTTTGACCCACACACACTAGGAGGATTGACAGAGAAGTTAAATGCTGTTGAACATCACCTAAATCATCTTGAGAACCACCAGTGGTTATCTCAGGCTTTGGGGAATTCTGGGGGCCCCTTTCATGTTTTCTCGAAAAACACCACCATTACACACAAAAAGGAACAATTCATCGGGGACTTATTATCCAGCTCTGTGAGTTGGGATGATTTACTTCTCTGGAACTCAGTTTCTCTCACCTGCAAAATGGGAGGATTAGACGAGATAATGTCTTGAAGTCCCTCCCAGCTCTAGCGCCTGCTTCCTCTAATGCTAAGAAACAAATCACATATAGGACATGAGGCAGCTCAGGAGTGATGGAGAAATCAAATAGCAACTTGAAATGGTAACGAAAACAGTAGCAGCCCTGAACAGTGGAGAAGGGGTAGGGTGTGGAAGTGTCACAGATCAAAGTCCCTCTCTTCCCAGCCTCACTGAAGGCCACTGAAATAACATGTCCATCCCAGGGATGTTCAAATGAGAAAAATGTAAGATTCTTATCTCTTCATATCCAACACTCAGATTTCAGAGCTGAATTTTCTAATTTGCAGTGGGAAAATTAGGCTTCATTTTCCTTTACAAAATCATTTCTACTTTCAGATATAGCGCATCCTGAGTAGACTGGTTTCTGCTTGATTAAGAGATGGGTTAGGGCAGTGGTTAGGAACTTGGGCTTTGGGGTCCATCTGAATTTTAGCCTTAATGCCATCATTTACCAAGGTGTGCTTTGGGCAAGGAAGTCCCATCTTAAAAGGGAGTTTAATAACAGTATCCACACCTTACAGTTGTGATGAATCAATGAGAAAGTATATAAAGGACAGCGTGTTTGCAAACACAGTTTCTAGCAAACAGTAAATGCATAAAAAATGTTAACTATTAGTAACTGGCTACCAGTATTTTCTGCACAAATTACAGCCTTAAACTCCAAGGCTTAGTGGATCCTCCCACCTCAGCCTCTTAAGTAGCTGGGACTAGAGGTGCACACCACAACTCCCAGCTATTTTTTTTTGTTTTTGTTTTTTTGTAGAGACAGGGTTTCACCATGTTTCCCAGGCTAGTCTCAAAATCCTGGGCTCAAGGTATCTGGCCACCTCTACCTCCAGATGTGCTGGGATTACAGGTGAGCCACTGAGCCTGGCCCACAAGTGACTTTTCTACTTGCTGTCCCAATGCAGACTCTCTCTCTACTCTGGCCCTGCCCACTCACATCCTTTTTTCCTGTCTTGATGATCACCTTCCTCATGCTGTGGCTGGTACCCCTCTCTATGCCAGTCCCTATGTGCTTTGACAGATACAGTCAATACCCAATACATCTGCTGAACTGTGTAGAGGCCCCTTTGAAAAATGGTGAAAGCAACCTTTAGCTGAAAACAGGAACGATTTTACAGGGATGTTTTTGCACTGCCTTCAGACTAGCTGCTGAAAAACCTAACCCCAAAGTCTGTTATGTATGGGAAATATTTGTGCAGCATATGCAATCTTTATAGGACTCAGTTGAAACAATTCCTAGTTTGCTAAATTAAGATGGGGAAAAGAACATAATCTTCCACTTCTGTTTCATTTCACCCCAGGATAAGGAAGAAGAGAGGATGCAAGCTTCCTAACTGTCCTGGTTTTCTTCTTGGATTCTTCTATGTGTGTTTACAAAACATACACAGTGGACTCCTTAGTAACACACACAAGATTAGCCTCTTCTGATATCTGAAAGATATATGAATTGCTGAACTGCTGATGAGAAAGATCCATGAAGAGTTTTTTAATTGGTTTAGTAAGATTACTTCCAGTCAACAATTCTCTAGTTTAGTGGTAGAAGATAGATCTGTTTTCCATAAAAGTTAAATGCCAGACTTCTGAATCACTCCAAATGAAAATCATTCCCTTAAAGAGCCACTTGCTATCATTTGTTTTACAGCAAAATATAAAGGTTGAAATAGAAACTATTATCACAGAATGGCATGCTGAAGAGGCATGAGTGGTGATAAAAACACAAACAGCTCTTTTTTTTTTTTTTTTTTTTTGAGACAGAGTTTTGCTCTTGTTGCCCAGGCTGGAGTGCAATGCTGCAATCTCAGGTCACCACAACCTCTGCCTCACAGGTTCAAAGGATTCTCCTGCCTCAGACTCCCAAGTAGCTGGGATTACAGGTGTGCACCACCATGCCTGGCTAATTTTGTATTTTTAGTAGAGACGGGGTTTCTCCATGCTGGTCAGGCTGGTCTTGAACCCCCAACCTCAGATGATCTGCCCGCCTTGGCCTCCCAAAGTGCTGGGATTACAGGCATGAACCACCGTGCCTGGCCAACACAAACAGTGCTTAGGCCAGCACTACATTTCCAACTACTGCTTTGGGATGCCTATGCTCATTGGAAACAAATAAACAAACATAAGCCAACTTACCCTCTTTTGTTTCCACCAGTTCAGTTAAAAACTGCTACCTCCTGCTCGTAGAGCATTTCATAGTTTGAAAATGCTTTCTTGTCTCATTCCTATTTGGTCTTCGGAACATCCCTAGCAGGCAAATAGGGTGAATAAGAGAAGTAACACCAGAAACAACCCAAGTGTCTGTCAACTGATGAATGGATAAATAAAATGTGGGACATCCATACAATGGACTGTTATTAGGCAATGAAAAAGAATGAAGTACTGGCCGGGTGCAGTGGCTCACGCCTGTAATCGCAGCACTTTGGGAGGCTGAGGCAGGGGGGTCACGAAGTCAGGAGTTCGAGACCAGCCTGGCCAATATGGTGAAACCCTGTCTCTACTAAAAATACAAAAATTAGCCAGGCCTGCTGGCACATGCCTGTAGTCCCAGATACTCACGAGGCTAAAGCAGAAGAATCACTTGAACCTGGAAGGCAGAGGTTGCAATGAGCTGAGATCACGCCACTGTACTCCAACCTGGGCAACAAAGCAAGACTCTGTCTCAAAAAAAAAAAAAAAAAAAAAAAGAACCAAGTACTGATACATGCTACAATGTGGAGTCGCCTTGACAACATCACGCTAAGTGAAAGTAGTCACAAAGAACAATCTATTGTTGATTCCATTTATAGGAAATGTCCAAAATTGGCAAATCTATAAAAATGGAAACTGGCCAGGCATGGTGGCTCAGGCCTGTAATCCCAGCACTTTGGGAGGCCGAGGTGGGCAGATCACCTGAGGTTGGGAGTTTGAGACCAATCTGACCACCATGGAGAAACCCCGTCTCTACTAAAACAAAAATTAGCCAGGTGTGGTGGCACATGCCTGTAATCCCAGCTACTCAGGAGGCTGAGGCAGGAGAATTGCCTGGAGGTGGAGGTTGCAGTGAGTGGAGATCACACCATTGCACTCCAGTCTGGGCATCAAGAATGAAACTCTGCCTCAGAAAAAAAAAAAAAAAAAGATGGAAATGAGATTGGTAGTTGCCTAGGGCTGAGGGAGTGTGGTTGGAGATAGCCAAAGTGGAAGGGGTTTCTTTCTTCAGGTAATAAAAAAATGTTCTAAAGTTGATTGCGGTGATGGCTGTACAATTCTGTGAATATACAAAAAACAACTGAATTGGATACATTAAATGGGTGAATTGTGTGGTTTCTTATGGATCATTAAAGCTGTTGAGAGAGAGAGAGACTATCTAGAGCCTGACTTCCGAATTAGATGTGGGTTCCCATTTCAATTCTGTCACTTAGTTACTGTATGAGCTTAGCCAGGTTACTTAAACATTGTGAACTGCAGCTGCCTTCTTTGAAAACCAGAGGTAATAAGGCCTCCCTTGCAGGGTCATGTGGAAGATCCAACTCATGCCCACAGAGTGCCTGGAATGGTGCTGCACATGTCATTAGTACCTGTTAAATGGCAGCCTGGCTTATGACCATTCTCTCTCTCTCTTTTAATAGAGACAAGGTCTTGTTATGTTACCCAGGCTGGTCTCGAACTCCTGGCCTCAAGGAATCCTCCCATCTTGGCCTCCCAAAGTGCTGGGATTACAGGCATAAACCCTTATGACCATTTTGACCATGAGCTGACTGAGGTTCAGTGATGGAGGAAAAGCTTCAGTGATGAGTAGGAAATGGGTCCAATTGGCCTCCAGACCTATAGCTCAGAGCTGCTTTCTTCATGTTGGAGGCAGAATGGAAAATTAGAAGGAATCTCAAGTTTGGAAACAGGACCAGGCTTTCATCTTATAATGATTCACTGAGTTCCTATCACATGCTAGGTCTGTGCCAGGCCCTAAGGAAAGAGTGGTAGGTTCCATGGCTCTGGTCCTGACCCTAGTGGAGTTCACAGATTAGCAAGTAGGGATGCCAATTCAGGAGTCAAGTTAACCAGGGTTAGGCTATGGGTACTTCCTTCATAATCCTGGGCAAGTTATTTAATTTCTGTGAGATTCAATATCTGCAAGTATGGTTGCAGTTATATATTCCCATTATCCTCATACTAGTATGACCTACAAAATTGGTGTGACAATGTAATCAGATTATCTATGTAAAGTACTAAATACAGTTCCTGATATATGATAAACACTAAAGAAACAACTCATTTAACAATATGAACAATTAATAATACAAAACAATGATTTATATTAATATAATAATTAGAATTATAAATAACTAAGAACTAATGTCAACAATTAGTAATAATAAGTATTCCTATTATATTTATTATTAGCATCTAGTGGAGCGTTGCACCCCTGAGTAGAGAACAATCTGCAGGATGTTGTCCAGCTTTTTGGAGCTTATTTCCTTATTAATAACTTGGCAATATTAATGGTTAGCTCCAGATTTTTATGTAAGCTAGATAAGAAAATGTACATAAAAGCATTTTTGATAGGGGCTTATTATTTTTATTCCATGAAAGTGGCACCACTCAGAGCCTTCGGTGAACCAAAGTATTATTTTGTTTTGCTTGAGCAAAACGGGGAAAAGCCCCTTATAAAACCATCAGGTCTTGTGGAACTCACTCACTATCATGAGAACAGCAGCATGAGGGTAACTGTCCCCATGATTCAATTATCTCCCACCAGGCTCCTTCCACAACACATGGGGATTATGGGAACTACAATTAAAGATGAGATTTGGGTGAGAACACAGCAAAACCATATCATTCCTCCCCTGGCCCCTCCAAAATCTCATATCTTCACATTTCAAAACGCAATCATGCCTTCCCAACAGTTCCCTAAAGCTTAACTCATTCCAACATTAACCCAAATGTCCAAAGTCTTATCTAAGACAAGGCAAGTCCCTTCCATCTATTAGCCTGTAAAATCAAAAGCATAGTTAGTTACTTCCTAGATACAATGGGAGTACAGGCATTGGGTAAATACACCCATTCCAAACGGGGGAAATTGGCCAAAACAAAGGGGCTACAGGACCCATGCAACTCCAAAATCCAATAGGGCAGTCATTAAAGCTTAAAGTTCCAAAATGTCCTCATTTGACTCCAGTCTCATGTCCAGGTCACACTGATGCAAGAGGTGGGCTACCACAGCCTCGAGCAGGTTTTCCCCCATGGCTTTGAAGGGTACAACTCCCTCCAAGGTGCTTTCATGACTGGCATTGAGTATCTGTGGCTTTTCCAGGTGCATAGTGCAAGCTGTTGGTGAATCTACCATTCTAGGGTCTGGAGGATGGTGGCACTCTTCTCACAGCTCCATTAGGCCCTGCCACAGTGGAAACTCTGGATGGGGGCTCCCACCTCATATTTCCCTTCCACACTGCCCTAGTAGATGTTCTCCATGAGGGCTCCACTGTGCAGCAAACTTCTGCTTGGACATCCCCTGAAATCTAGGGGGAGGTTTCCAAACCTTAATTCTTGATGGATGTATAAATGTCTATATAAACTATCTATATAGGGTACCTGATCTCTGAAGTAAAGTTACTTTGGTATGAGGGACCAATTAGAACTATTTGGAATGAACCTTTTTTACCCAAATAATAAGCAAAAAGCAACACCATACCCTTAGGCTACTTGGAAAAATTAGTGCTAACAAGAAATTTGATAGATGCAGATAGTGATTCTTACCACATTTCCATTTAATTTACTTGTTTATCTTAGGAATAAGATGGAGAGACAGGCTTAATCTGTGTGGAAGTGGAAGTTTAAAAACCTTGTATCATTAATCTTAAATTTTTGTGATTTGCCTTTATAGTAGTCCCCTGTTATAAGCAGGGGATACATTCCAAGATCCCCAGTGGATACCTGAAACTGAGGATAGTAATGAACTCGATTGCCATAAATCAGAATATGATAATGTTCAGGTCTTTTACCTACAAACTTCATGTCTTTTCCATCTTAACTAAGCACTTATGCATACAGAAGGGCTGGGCTCCCAACTAAACCCCACCTTTAAACCTGGATCTACAGCCTTAAGTGAAAACAGATGGCCCCTTTTTTCCAACCAAACATTGCCTTTTTGGATTGCCCCACCCCTATCCTGTGCCCATAAAAGACTTCATCTGGCAGGGCAACACAAGCAGCTGAGTGTGGAAGAAACAAGAGGCTGAGTGGAGATCAGAGAAGCAACTGAGCATCAGAGACTATGGATAGATGTGGCTAACTTCAGACAGTATGGCTTCAGGGAAAGATTACCTTCCCATCCCCTTTCCAGCCTCTCTTTCTGCTGAAAGCCATCCACCACTCAATAAAGTCTTCCTCATGCATCTCCTTTCAAACAGTTCATGTGACCTGATTCTTCCTGGACTGGACAGGAACCTGGGTGCCGAGATGGCAAGGCTACCACCCTGAACTTCCACTGAGCTGGTTGGCACTTGGCCATCCCTGGGTGGCAGAGCTGAAAGAGCTGGTTGTAACACACTTGGATGCTGCTGCGGGGCCCACAAAGAGCCCGCTCCCACCAGAGAGGAGTGACCAGACAGTTTCAGTGTTTGTTCCCTCTGGCTCCCACACTTGCTCACTTGCATGCTCCCTCCCACGAATGGCTAACAGTGAACTGAGTGAAATGAGCCACTCCAGTTTCTGCTTGTGAAGGAGGTCAAGGGAACTATCCCATCTCATTTTCACACACTATGGCCATAACTTTGGTAATTTGATGCGTGACAGCAAAACTAGCATAAATTTCTTTTTCCTCTATCACAATTTTACAAATATAAGATTTGTTTTTACCATAGATCTTAGCAACTTCAGCAGAGTATTTGTTTTATTATTAAGTTGAGAACTTCTTTTCACTTAAAGGAAGCACTTTATGGCTTCTCTTTGGCATATCCAAATTGCCAGCATCATACTCTCACACTATTTGTGCCCATTATTAAGTAAAATAAGAGTTACTTGAACACAGGCACTGTGATTTTGCAACTGTCAATCTGATAACTCAGATGGCTACTATGGGACTAATCTGCAGGGGGCATCTACAGCATGGATATGCTGGACAAAGGGATGATTCAGTTCCTGGGCAGGAGAGAGTAGGGTGGCTTATGATCTTAACATAATACTCAGATTGGCCTGCAATTTAAAACTTATGAATTGTTAATTTCTGGAATATTTCATTTAATATTTTGGACCATGGTTGACCACAGATAACTGAAACTGTGGAAAGAAAAACCTCAGATAACGCTGAGCACAGTGGCTCATGCCTGTAATTGTGGCACTTTGGGAGGCCAAGGCAGGTGGGTTTCTACAAAAAATTCAAAAATTATCCAGGCATGGTGGTGCATGCCTGTAGTCTCAGCTACTTGGGAGGTTGAGATGGGAGGATTACCTGAGCCTGGTTGGTAGAGGCTGCAGTGAGCTGAGATCATGCCATTGCACTCCAGCTCAGGAGACAGAGTGAGTGAGACACTGTCTCAAAACAACAAAAAATAAAAAAGCAGAACCTAAACTAAAAAGCTAAACCAAATCAAAGAAGCCAAAACAAAAACCTCCGACAAGAGAGGACTACTGTGTATATTAAGACCCTAGAAGACAGAGTCAAAGGATGTATTTGGTTATAATCTCTCAGCATCTTCATTTCTCAAAAAGTATCTCTCACTTGAAAAACAATGGGGCTGATTGAAGCAATTATATGGATAAATTAAGCAAACAGAACAATACCTTTGGTTTGAATTATTCTTACAGATTGGAACTCAGGAAACTAATTCTTTTTTAAAAAATTTATTTTTAAATTGTGAAATAATTGTACATATTCATGGGGTACAAAGTATCATTTCCATATATATAATGTGTGGTGATTAGATCAGGGTAATTAACATATCCATCATCTCAAACATTTATCATTTCTTTTTATTGGGAACAGTCAATATTCTCCTTCTGGCCATTTTGAACTATGTAATATAATATATATTGTACTATATAATACATATTAATATACAATATATATACTGTTGTTAACTATAATATACTGTTGTTAACTATAGTCATCCTACAGTGGCATACAACACTAGAATTTATTCCTCCTGTCCATCTGTAATTTTGTAGCCTTTAGTGAATATCCTGCTATCCCTCCCTTCCCCCTACCCTTCCCAGTCTCTAGTATTCTCTGTTCTACCTTTGACACCTGTGAGATCAGCTCTTTTTAGCTTCCACATATGAGTGAGAATATGTGGAGTTTAACTTTCTGTTCCTGGCTTATTTCACTTAATTTCCTCCAGTTCCATCTATGTTGTAATGAATGACAAAATTTCATTTTTTATGGCTGAATAGTATTCCATGTGGTATATATACCACATTTCCTTTATCCATCCATCTGTTGTTGGACAATTAGGTTGATTCCAATTTTGGCTATTGTGAATAGTGCTGCAGTAAAAATGGGGATGTAGATGTCTCTTTGATACAATGATTTATTTTATTTCTTATTGGAACAGGAATTAAAAGAAATTAAAGAGTGTGTAAGCAGAAACTCAGTTGTATGTAAGAAAACTCAATTCCCCTGAGAAGAGAAAGAGCTGGAGTCCTTTAAAATATAACTGCCTGTTCTTCTGTGGTTAGTGAGCGTTATCTCTCCTACTTTCCCAGGCATTGTGAAGACCGTATTTCCCTGGATGTGAAGCTGCAAGGTCACAGATAAACTCAAGTCACAAAACATGTTTTTCCTTGAAAAGTAAGAAATGATGTAATGCATGTCTCAATTGATTGAATAACTGCCTTTGTTTCTCACTTCTGTAGTATGCTTCCCCCTCCACAGATCCCCCTCCACAGATCTCCCCCCACCCCACAAAATGCTTAAAAGGTAACTTAAATCTTTGTTCAGGGCTCAGTCCTTTGGATGTTAATCCAACTGGACAAATGCACCTAAATAATAAATATCCTCCTGAACCCCATTGGTCTCTCTGATTCCTTAAAAATCCTACAACATTTCTGGGGGCTTGCCTGGGATTGGAGACGACAGATTTACTGTCTCCTTTGCCTGTGAGAATAGAGCCCCGGGGCCAGGGGAGACCCAGCATCCAAGGCGCACTGCGGGGAAGCTTCACCTGGATGGAGACTGGCTCTCCCTGCATCCCAGTGGCCTGCCCAGCAGTGCAACGGAACTGGGGATGGGGTTGCAGGATGATGCCAGCACTTCAGGAACCATGGTAAGGAGCAAGGGCCCAAGGCAAGGAAGCCCGTCCCATAAGGATGAAGGGGAGCTTGATCATCTCTTGGGGAACAGCCACTAATCCAACCCAGATGCAGCTGGGGGTGGCAGGAGTGGCTTGCCAACTTGGATGAACCTCATGTCCCCACTAGTAAAGTGAAAGTGGTTCACTGAATCTGGAGACAGGAACTAGGAGTGTGTGGGCGCATGTGAACCTCCTGCCCATGACATGAGAGAGGCTCGTTTAGTCTGATGAGGTGTCCTGGAGTACAAGTGGTGTGTCTATGTGTGTGAATGTGGGAGCCTAACTAGGCTTACCCGGGACATGAGAGAGGCTCATTTCGTCTGATGAGGAGTGCTGGGGCAGGGGAGGAGTGTGAAAGTGTGTGAAAGAGACGTTCTCAGGAGAGGCCAGTGCAGGGAATGAGATGGGGAGGCACAGATCCCTTAGCACGGGCTGTATGCTCTGAGGCGACTGCGGGAGAAATCAGACCTAGGCCACTGCATATGGCTGACCTTAGGACCACCTTCGCAGCTGCAGCAGGCTGTGATGGGGAAGGCACGTTCCTGGCTAAGCAGCATTGGAAACTCCTGTAATAGGACCCATTCTGGTGGACCAGAGAGTGAAAATGAGAGTGAAAGTGAGCCTCAAGGGAGGAAATGGGAGGGAAAGCATTGAAACCAACTCATTTGCAGTGCACGATAAAGAATTTTAAAAAAGGATTTAGAGGTGTTTATGGGATGAAACTGGATGCTCAAAAGTTAAGGACATACTGTGAGATAGACTGGCCTGCTTTCAACGTGGGTTGGCCCTCTGAAGGTACAATAGACATGGAAATAATTGGCCGTGTGTTTAATGTGGTCACTGGAGTTGGAGGAAAACCAGGATACCCAGACCAGTTCTCCTATATAGACTCTAGGCTCAATGTGGCACAAACTCACCCCAAGTGGCTACAGGCCTGCCTAGAGGGATTTTACAAGGCATTAGTGGCTCAGGAAGCCCAACCAAAGGAAGAAAGAAAAAACAGAAATAGGAACAAAGAGATGGCTCAATTTATAGCTGCTACACTAGCAGAAAGTAATTCTGGATTTGCTAGAAGGCGTGACCAAGTCAGAGGCTGAGGAAGGGGGCACACAAGACTGGGAGAGGAAAGCCAGTCCTGATTGGACAGTAATCAATGTGTAAAGTGCAGGCAAATGGGCTACTGGAAAGATGAGTGCTCCGAAAAGGAAAAGGATGAAAATGATGGTCAATGGTCTGACACCTGAGTGCGACATTTGGTTGCTAGTCATGGCGCCTCAAAGGCAGATCCTGATTTGATTGGCTTAGCAGGGGCTGAGAATTTTGAGGACTGAGACAGACCGGGCTCCATCTTTTTAGGCCTGGGGAGCCTATGGTCTCTATGGAAGTAGGGGCCAATTAATGGACTTTTTGGTCGATACTGGTGCCGATTTCTCTGTGGTAACTCACCCAATTAGCCCCCCTACAAAGAACTGTGCTATACTATCGTAGGGGCTCCTGGGGCCAAAGAAAAGAGACCATTTTGCAAATTCAGGAGATGTGTTATTGGGGGACAAGAAGTTCAGCATGTTTCTATATATGCCAAGTTGTTCAATGCCCTCGTTGGAGAGAGACTTACTCCAGAAACTACAGGCACACATTTCCTTTACACCGAAAGGGAATATGACTCTGGAGTTTGGAAAATCTAAGGCAATGGTACTGACCCTGACTGTCCCAAGAGTTGAGGAATGGCAGCTCTATGAACTGTGTGCCGGAAGGCTACCAGAGCCAGAACTACACACTATATGGGGAATGCTTTTCAAGGTACTGGGTGTATGTGCCGAGGACAACCCCCTGGACTTGCTGCAAATAGACCCCCAGTGGTAGTAGAGTTTAACCCTCATGCTGCCCCAGTGTGAGTCTGTCAATACCCACTAGCCACAGAGGCAATTGATGGAATAACAAAGCACCTAAATTGGCTTTATATGCATGAGATTATAGTAAAATGCAAGTCCTCATGGAATACTCCTCTGCTGCCCGTGTGCAAACCAAATGGAGAATACAGGCCAAGACAGGACCCCCGGGAGGTAAACGAGGCCACTGTCACTCTCCATGCCATAGTACCCAACCCATACACAATGCTGGGACAGATTCCTGCTGATGCCACTTGGTTCACATGTCTGGACTTAAAGAATGCCTTTTTTTGTTTGAAGCTTTCTCCCTGAAGTCAGGCTATATTTGCCTTCCAGTGGAGGCAATCAAAATATACCTGGACAAGGCTGCCACAAGGGTTTAAGAATTCTCCTACCATTTTTGAGGAGGATTTGGCTACAGATCTTGAGGCTTTGCGCCACCTAGTGACAATTGTGTGCTATTACAATACATTGATGGTTTGTTATTCGCTGCCCTCAGGAGGGAGGAATGCCTCCAAGGAACAGAGAAGCTGGTTATAAAGTGTCCAAGGACAAGGCAAGTCTGTTTTCGGGAAGTTAGATATCTAGGATTCATGGTATCCCAAGGCCAGCGCAGGCTTGAAAGTGCATGCTAGGAGGCTGTATGTGCATTGCCCACCCCCGTTAAAGGCAGCAGGTCAGGGAATTTCTAGGCGTGGCGGGATTCTGCCGAATCTGGATTCCAAACTTCTCCCCTATAATAAGGCCCTTATATGAGGCTACCAAAGGTGGGAAAAGAGAGCCCCTCCTATGGGAAAAGGAGCAGGAAAAGGCCTTCAAGGATGTAAAGGAAGCTCTCCCCCAGGCCCTGGCACTACGGTTACCAGATGTAAAAAAGCCCTTCTTTTTGTATGTGGATAAACAAAATGGCAGTCGGTGTCTTAACTCAATTGTTGGCCTCTTGGCATCGGCCAGTAGCATACTTATCCAAAAGACTGGACTTGGTGGCCTTAGGTTGGCCGCGCTCCTCAGGGCATTGGCAGCTACCGCAATCCTTAGAGAAGATGCCAACAAGCTAGCCCTAGATCAGAAGTTAATAGTTCGGGTGCCACGTGCTGTAATCTCCTTAATGCCACAAAGAGGACATGGTTGGCTGTCCAATTCTAGAAACTGAATACAATTCAACAAAAAATGAATTGCATTTAAACCTATGAAAACTTTTTAGTGTCCCTACTTGGTCACAATAGCCATGTAAAATTGAAATCTAATTTTGTTATTTTACAGAAGAAACAGAGGATCAGCAAGATTAAATAACTAAATTATAGAATTTGCATATTGTCTTTGAGCCCAAATATTCTTACTCTGTATCCTGTGATATTTTCATTAGGCAGAATTCCTCGAGACTTCTATTTGATTATGGTGTGATATATAAAAGTACTTTTTGATACATATCGTAAAAAGTGAAAATTTATTAGATTAAAAATTATTAGTGTCAATAAATAAATTTTTTTTCAGCAGTACATAGTAAAATATAACCATAAAACTATTTCACTATTAAAAACTGCCTTTCAGCTTAGTTCCTAGAATAGGAAATCCTTTTTGAAAAATGCTTTAGGAGATGGCTCATGAAGTATATGGAAAGAAAACAGGAGTCATTCATGGTTGACCAAGAAAAATATTTCTCAGTTAAACAACTTACCTTACTTACAAGATTTTGTTATGAATAACTTTTGGATCTTTTAAAAAATGTAGCCTATTACCAAATACAAATATATATCTCATATATATGTTTATAGGTACCTCTTTTGTCAGAAAGATCCAGCCTCCTAACTGATGGTTATATGTTTTATTTAAAAAATCAGTAGACTCTTTGATGTGACAATATTTAGCAAGCATATCATGATTGTGGAAACAAGATGGAAACACCAGCTTCAGGATCAGAAGACACGGTTTTATTTCTTACTGTTCCACTGTATTCATTCCATGGCCTTAAATAGCTCTCCCTATTTCTACAAGTAGTTTACTTAGAACATTTAGAAGGTGTTTACAAGTTCTGTGATTATGTCCATACTAAGATATTTATTACGATAAATATTGCTATATTTTATTCTACAACTAGGAGAGGGAAAGTTGGAAGGGTGTTGAGTGATTGTGTGTTTACAGGCCAGCAGCTGAATACAACTCTAAACTTTTCAATTTTTAATAAACAACTTATGAGATGTCCTCCTGGGATAAAAGGGATTTTAGATTGGACTAAGAAAATACGAGCTCTGCTCTTGAGTGTTTTGTTACTTTGAGAAAGTGTTCTTGAGTCTATTGAAGTGCATTAAACTGCCCATAAGAACACTGTCAGACACCTTATTTTTGTTTAATTAGCTCCTGACTTGGATCTGTCAAATGTTAAATTTACACTCCACTGGTTTCTTACCAACTGTGATCTGATCCATAGGTAATTTTTTTGCTTATTCTGGCTTACCTTTTTAGTTGGAAAAATCTGTTTTGCTGTCTCTTCAGTTTTTCCCACTCACTTTTTGGACTTGTATTCTGGAAACAGACTTTTTCTTATAGCTCCAAGAACTCCTCTTTTGAAAAGTTACCTTTATGTTCAACCCTCTTTGACTGGGACCTAACTCTGTAGACTGTCCTTTCTTCACTCCACGCTACTGTACTCCGGGATCCTGGGCGCTTGACTAGACAGGTGTAGGGATTCCAAAGAACTCTATCTATCACCACTCTTAGTTATTTAAGTAGAGACTGCATGGCTACCTAATGGGCCATCATGAATAGTTTAATATTTTATTAGGTTGGGCATGATGACCTTGTAAGTACATGCAAATTCTCTGATCTGGCTCTGTGCTTTCACTCCAGACTTGAAAGACAGTTCAAGACATTTTCACAGATGGCACCTTAGCAAAATTCATGTTTATTATAGTTCTTTAGATAGTTTCAAACCCTCATTCAAACTTTCTTTGTCACCTACTTTTGTAAATATTATCATGGCACTACACTAGGTAAATGTTTCTACTGGTAGATAATTCTAACACGCTTCACAATTGGCAACAACATAAAAATTTCATGATACATTAGTTGTAAGGCAATAGTTTAAGAATAAGGATCCTGGCCCAGAATTTAGAAGGCTTGGCTTCTAATTTTGCCTTGGAAGATGAGGTTCTAGTTCCTTGATTTAGTTTTCCATGTTGTAAAGAAGGCATACTGATGCCTATATCTTTCCCAAGCCATAGGGATATTGTTAGATTAAATTTAAATGACAGAAATAAATGAATTTTACTACTCTGCATATAATTTAAGAATGTAATTATTTTCATCATTGTCATGATAATCTAATTCCAGAATTAGCATGAGAAACAACTACTTTGAAGTACTGTAAGCTATAATTGATGTGAAGTGCCGCTATTATAATAGGAGTCATTACTATCACTTAATTTACATCTGAAATTATGATAACAGATTAAAATTATGAAAGATAGGTTAATAAGGAAATATTATAATGAAAAATTTAAAAGTCAGTTAACCACCCAAATGTTTAATTTATACAATACCAAATATCCAGACTCCTTACTATGTTTACTTGATACATTATCAAATGTCCAAATTTATAAGTGGTCAACTTTGTTTTTGACACAGTGATTTATCTTCATGCAGACCTAAGCAAGGAGTTAAAATTAAAGATAAATGCTGCAAACATTCTCCTCTCATATTCAGTTAAGCAACGTGAACTAATTGGGCTGTAGGCAAGGTCTGCTAATAATAGTGAAATACCCGTGAGGTCTAATTAACCACAGCTAAGAAACTTTGCAGAATTTGCCTGCGAAGAGGATATGTGGTAGCACTTCTAAGACTCAAGAGAAAGGTACCATCCAAAGATGCCATTTATAAATCCACAAAGACCTACTGGAGCTGAGCTAGTTGGCATTTTCTATCTTACAACTTCACTTCTTGATAAACTAACAGCTGCCTGGGGCTCTGGCCATGGAGCTATGACAGACAAGTTAATAGGTGAGATTTGTTTTTTAAGAAATCATATAAACATGGAACCTCAGGATTAAATGGATCTTAAAAATCACCTTTCTTCCCCATCAATCTAAGGTTTAATTCTCTTCTTCTGCATTTAAAATATCAAGAAAGATAGAATGAACTATAATATAATCCCACCACTTTAGAAGTAAAAATATTTTAAGGTCTTTTTTTCCTGTTGATATATATTCAAATTAATTAGGATTATGTTATGTATCCAAATTTGTGTCCACATTTTCCCCACTTAATATTACAACATCAAAATTTTCATTTGATATTACACAAATTTTAAGAACATTGTTAAAAATTACACATAATTCTGAGAGGCTCACTATATTTTACTTCCCCACTTCTCTAATGTGAGACATTCCATGTAGTTTCTAATTTTCTGCAGCTTTTAATAATTTTGTTGAGCATATTAGTACTGAATGATTTTTCCCTTTTTAAAACATTTTCTTTTAGGGTTTATTCTTAGAAAAAATATTGTGAAGTCCAAGGAAAAAGACAAGCTGACTTTAATTTATCCACGTTTATCTTTAGATCACGTTTATTGTGTCTTCTCTTACTTTATGCACACCATACTGTATCAGATCTGCTGGGTCGACCTCAGAAGAAGAGAAAACGATGAAGCAGCTGCACTTTGATATCACATACGTACACGATTTTTGTCCTGGACAATTAAAAAACAAACCCCTTTATCCACTTATTTTTCAAAAGAAAAATACTTTTCACAAAATACATTTTGTTATATTTATGTTTTCTGTTTTCTTTCTTTCCTTTTTTTTTTTTTTTTTGAGATGGAGTCTCGCACTCTTGCCCTGGCTGGAGTGCAATGGTGTGACCTTGGCTCACTGCAACCTCTGCCTCCCGGGTTTAAGCAATTCTCCTGCCTCAGCTTCCCAACGAGCTGGGATTACAGGCGTCTGCCATCATGCCTGGCTAATTTTTGTATTTTTGGTAGAGATGGGGTTTCACCATGTTGGCCAGGCTGGCCTCAAACTCTTAACCTCATGAGCCACCCACCTCAGCCTCTCAAAGTGTTGGGATTACAGATGTGAGCCACTGTACTCAGCCTTGTCTTCATATTTTTGAGAAATGTATGTTTCCAAACTGGGATGATTTTTCCTTTTCTATTAATAATGCAGTTTTCTCAAAGCAAGAGTGATGTACGATAGATCTTAGGGAAGGGTGGGAGAAAAAGGCATGAGAATGTATGTAGCAGAAATAAAGTAGTAGAAGGGATTATTCATCTTGTGAGTAGGTGAATTGTTGTTATATGGTAATAAAATGTCAGCAGAGAGCTGACAAAACGGCTCTGTCAGGAATATGTTTATGATTTTATATGGGCAAACATACATGAATATGTAGAGTGTCCAATAAGTATTCACTGAGTGAATATGCAAGTCATAGATACTTACTTATAGTAACTAGTAGATTTTATATGTCAGTGTTTGTGTACGTGTGTGTATATATTTATATAGTACTTTGTCTTATCTAGCAGTCTATTTCTGTTCTCTACATTGAGTTTCTATTTTTAAAACTTTGAAAATAAGGGGTTCTTTGTCTTTGACAGGTTATGGACTGAAAAACTTCTCCAAGAGTTTTTTCATGTATATATACCAGTCTATAGAAGTTTTAAATTTACTGAGTTAAGACTGTGTTAAATTGTATGTAGAACATAATTTTGAAGAATAAACAATATTAATTAAAGAGCATGACTGGGCATGGTGGCTCACACCTATAATCCCAACAGTTTGGGAGGCCGAGGTGGGTGGATCACCTGAGGTCAGGAGTTTGAGACAAGTCTTGGCCACATGGTGAAACCCTGTCTCTACTAAAAATACAAAAAATTAGCTGGGCATTGTGGTGTGCACCTGTAATCCCAGATACTCAGGAGTCCGAGGCAGAAGAATTGCTTGAACTGGGGAGGTGAAGGTTGCAGTGAGCCAAGATTGTACCACTGCACTCCAGCCTGGGCAACACAGCGAGACTTTGTCAAAAAAAAATTATAATTATATTAAGATCCAAATTACCCAGTAACATAGTCTTTCCTACAAGCAATTGATACTTCCATCCTCATCCTATAATATATGCTAGAAACACTTAAACTGGAATGCATCTTCCTTTCAAAAGTTTATGTTCTCATAAGGTAGAGAGCATGGATAAACAGAGTGGGAGGATAAGAGTACTTAAATTCCTGGGTTTATGGGCTGGGGAAACACATGCATCCTTACACATGGAGACGTAGGAAGGGAAGATGTAGGGGAATTCACCAAGCATGTATTCATTGCCTGGTAGGTGCCAGGCACTGAAGATACTATGTCAACCACCGCATAGGTACAGTGAGGAAAGCAACATGAATAGCATATTTGTTAATGGTGGGTGCTAGGGAGAGTGTGACTCTGACAACTTATGTTTCCCTAATCTGCCTGCTTACGATCGGTATTTCTTGACCATGTCTTTCTCCCAGTTAGAGCTGTGGGTTCAAATGTAAATTCTGTGGGAAGAGAGAATAATCCTTACCTGTGTACAGCACTTTATAGTTTACAAAATCAATCTCACAACTACAGTTTGTAAACTCACAGATGTAGAGGAAGGCTCAAAATCATGGGACACTGGAATGACTTAGCAAAGTCAAATGGAGTTGGAACAAGAGGAAGAATCCAGATCTCATGTATATAGTCAAGTATGTTCTCAGCAAATTACACGGAAACCATTGCCTTATAGATGTTTTACAGGTGATAATATTAGATGTATTTACATGAAGAGACTGAAAGCATCATGGAGGAAGTGAAAATGAATAATTTAAATAATTAGTGGGGTGAGGGAAGCCAAAGACGTGCTCCACAGTTAACTACCCTATCTCTATACTGTGAAATTCAGACTGTAAACCTTTAATGATTAATAATAATCTTTCTTTATCTATCACTTGTAGGTAATTCAGACCCCTGGAAGGTATTACTCTCTGCATGGATCACCTCATGCCTCCCAACATTGTGACTGAATTCATTCTCTTGGGGCTCACACCGAATCCACACTTGCAGAAAATACTCTTTATTGTATTTTTATTTATTTTTCTATTTACCATGCTGTCCAGTCTGTTCATTGTCATCACCATCTCTTCTAGCCCCACACTTTCATCACCCATGTGCTTCTTTCTCACTTACTTATCCTTTATAGATGCCTCCTACACCTCTGTCACAACACCCAAAATGATCACCGACCTGCTCTACCAGAGGAGAACCATTTCCTTGGCTGGCTGCCTGACTCAGCTCTTTGTGGAGCACTTGCTGGGAGGCTCAGAGATCATCCTCCTTATTGTCATGGCCTATGACCGCTACGTGGCCATCTGCAAGCCCCTGCACTACACAACCATTATGCGACAAGGGGTCTGCCACCTTCTGGTGGTGATAGCCTGGATTGGAGGCATCCTGCCTGCCACTGTGCAGATTCTTTTCATGACCGACTTGCCCTTCTGTGGTCCCAATGTCATTGACCACTTTATGTGTGATCTCTTCCCATTGTTGAAACTTGCCTGCAGAGACACCTACAGACTTGGGATGGTGGTGGCAGCCAACAGTGGAGCCATGTGCTTGCTCATCTTTTCCCTGCTCCTCATCTCCTTCATAGCCATTCTGAGCTCCCTGAAATCCCATAGCTCTGAAGGACAGCGCAAAGCCCTCTCCACCTGTGGCTCCCACTTTACTGTCGTTGTACTCTTTTTTGTGCCTTGCATATTCACCTACGTGCGTCCTGTGGTCATCTACTCTGTGGACAAGTTGGTGACTGTGTTCTTTGCAGTCCTCATTCCCATGTTAAATCCTATAATTTAAACTGTGAGAAACACAGAGGTAAAAAAATGCCATGAGGCGTTTGTTGAGGAAAAGAGTAACAGTTTGTGCATAATGGCAAGAAAGTGATGATATATATAAACATGGAGGATTATTTCTGTGGTAAATTGTGCAAGAGAATTCACAAAAATTTTACAGATCATTGACAAAAACTAAACAAACAAGCAAACAATTTAAAAAGGAATGGTCCCAAGAAACTAACATTTATTGAGTACTTAATATTGGCTAGGTCTTTTTGCTAGGTATTTTGATAGCTTTTAACATATTTTACCGACATTTTATGTTCATGTGCATTGATTCTGGATATGCAATGGAAAGAACAACCATAAATCCCTAGCTTGATAATTCTAGAGTATTTTTTTCTAGTCTCGCTGTTACTTTGCTAAATTCTTCATACATGTTACATACATGAAAATGACTTTTGCATAGAATCTTGATCTCAGAACTTTTAAAATTTTTGCTTGGCTCATGGTAAAGCAAAAAAGAGGTTAGAAATCCTTAGATATGGGTAGATGGAGGGTGACAATTGAGAAGCGAAAGAACCACTGGTGATTTATTTCCTTTGTTTGTTTTTTCCCTCCCTTTCCCTCTCTCTTTCTTTTCTTTCTCTTTCCTTCTTTCCTTCTTCCTTTCTTTCTCTTTTTTTTTCCTTTTCTTTCTTCGTTCTTTTCTTCTTTTTTCTTTCTTTTCTTTCTTCTTTCTTTTCTTTCTTTTTTCTTTCTTTCTTCTTTCTCTTGTTCTTTCACTTCTTCCTCTCCTTTCTTTTTATTTCTTCTTTCTTTTTCTCTTTCTCTCTCTCTTTTTTCTTTCTCTCTCTCTTCTTTCTTTCTTTCTTTCTCTTTCTTTCTTCCTTTCTTTCCCTCCCTCCCTCTTTCTCTCTCTCTCTCCCTCCCTCCGTCTCTTTCTTTCTTTCTTTCTTTTTTCTTCTTTCTTTCTTCTTTCTCTTGTTCTTTCCCTTTATCCTCTCTTTTCTTATTTCTTCTTTCTTTTTCTCTTTCTCTCTCTTTCTTCTTTCTTTCTCTCTCTTTCTTTCTTTCTTCCTTTCTTTCCTTCCTTCCTTCCTCTCCCTTCCCTTCCCTTTCTCTCCCCTCCCCTTCTCTCCTGTCTGCTCCCCTCCCCTTCTCTTCCTTCCTGCTCCTTTCTTTTCTCTCTCTTTCTCATCATCAATCTACGGAAAGCAAAGAGAGATACTGACAAAGAAGAAAGACATAATTAATAACCTATCTTAAAATTGTTTTCCTTGGCGTGAAAAATAAGCTGAGATTATACTTAACTTGTTCTGATTTTCTTAAATCTCCTCATAGCTCACAGTTTTTCTTGAATATAAAGGACTTTGTTTTGTTTTCCACACCAAGATTTGAGAAGCAATTTGAAGCAGCAAGATTAAACATTCTTTTATTTATTCTCAACAAAAGACATATGCTAAGTTTCCAAAGTTATTGCTCATTAAATATGCTATATATATTTATATTAAATGCATGTCTTATTATTTATCAAATGCATTCACTTTGGTTAAGTGACTTAAACCATACACTAAATTGCCAGTTTCAAGATTACTGCCCCCATTTTATAGAGAAGCAAATTAAAGCTAGGACAGGTACACAAATTTGCTTGTTTCAGATCACACATCTGAGTTTCAGCAACAAAATTTGAATCTAGGTCTTCCAAATCTCAGTCCTACTTCAAATAAAACAGTTGTTTATGGTAAGTTTATGTCCATAGATAAGAAATTCATATGTAATCTTAATGATTCAGTTTATCCTTCAAGAAAGATGATGCCAAATTTGTTGTAGCCCTTTATCACATGTAGTATATATTACTACTGAAATATATTTCAGCAGTAATGTTCCTATTTATGCATGGAAAATACCAGATCATTCTATGTTACTGTAAAACATTTCATGAATCAAAGTTTCTCTGACTGTAACACATTTACTTCTCACAAATGTTATCTTTCTCAAGCTCACTGGTCATCTTGACCTATTTCTTCCATAATTTGAGCACACAGTAATGCCAGAGCATGGAATTTCTGTTCTTTTGGGTGGGGGGATGACTATGTATTTTAGCTTATGCATGAATGTTTCAAATTCATAATAAATAGAACTTTTTCTCACAAAACCTAGGCCCAAAAGATGATATAACAAGCACTTAATCTAAGAAAAATAATTGACTTTGCAATTGCTGGTGAGACTTAAATATTTCAACAGAATCTAGATGAAATAATTTGTGGTTTACTTTGCATCATGATTGTTAGATAGTGGTTGAGTGTAAACCAGGGATAGGGATAGGAAAAGTGTTGAGAAAATGTTATTTCTATTCTAACACAAAAAGAAAGGTTTGAAGATGGAAACTAGGGCCAATGATTGTGTCTTAGGGGCTACATCAAGTGCTCAGTGGTGGAGTGAGAAGATTAGTGAAACACAAATTATAAATTGTCAACAACAAACTTGGAAGTTGTAAAACTAAAAGAAGAAATGTAAGAAAACCTGGCATTCTCAGTGGATGAAGTCCTGCTGGTTTGTAGAGAATTTTGAAGAATATTAAGACATCCCTTTGTACCCATCATCAAGAGTCTCTCATGAGGACCAACTTCAATCTGATTATTTCTGGTGCTTAAAAATAAAATGACCTAAAAGCAAGTATGTACGTTTCTCCCTATAAATTAAACAGAAAAATAATATTTGGTTCTCATGTATAAGGATGCTTTGGTTTAATCTAAACATTCAATTCAGTAAAAATACTTACCTAAATACACATTATTTAGGTAAGGGGAGTGGGCTTACTATTGTTAAGACCAATTATGAAGCATATGTATTGTTAGGTTTTTTACATAGTTTGCCTTGTGCCATGATTGGAAGCTTCCTGAGACTGCCCGCCTCCACCAGAAGCAGAAGCTGCTATGCTTCCTGTATAGCCTTCAGAACTGTGAGCCAAATAAGTCTCTTTTCTTTATAAATTACCCAGTCTCAGGTATGTCTTTATAGTAGTGTGAGAATGGACTAATACTGATAAAATAAAATACATAAATTGGTAGATAGTATATCTGTGGTGTTAAAATTTCAGAGGCAGGGTCATTAGGAGAACAAAACATCTAAAAAGCCTCCTCAGAAGGAAAATAAGGAAGAAAAAAGTTGAAGATCATTTCTTTTATCCATGGCTACATGGTTAGGTAAGAGCACAGAGTACCTTTGGTACACTGAAAAGATAATTTAAGTGCAGAGGTCGGCCCATCACCTGTGAGCTCAGATACAGTTAAATTGAGAGACTCTCCCTTCGCAGGATACTTCTAGGATATTCAGTCAAATATGTTAGTGAACCAGTTGTAAACTGTGAAATATATTGCAAATGTAGAATAATAATTTTATTACTATTGAAGGTAGAAAAAGAATGAAGGCTATAGGCCAGACATGGTAGGGCTTACACCTGTAATTCCAGCACTTTGGGAGGCCAAGGTGAGCATATCACTTGACCCCAAGAGTTTGAGACCAGCCTGGGCAACACGATAAAACCCTGTCTCTACTAAAAACACAAAAATTAGCTGGGCATGGTGGTGCCTGCCTGTAGTCCCAGCTACTTGGAAGGCTGAGGCAGGAGGATCTCTTGAGCTTCAGGAGGTCGAGGCTGCAGTGAGCCATGATCCTGCCACTGTACTTCAGCCTGGGTGACAGAGGGGGACTCTGCCTCAAAAAAGAAAAACAAAAAGAATGAAGGCTATAACTCTAAATATTTTAAAAATTAAAGTCATATCATTTAAGAATACTAACTGTTATGGAGTGAGAAGGAATTTAATCCATATTTTTTTTCTGGCTGAGGTTCATTTTCAAATTTTTAATAAAGGCAGCTATCCTGCAGTTAGATATAACACAATTTCAAGAAAAGTCTGAAAACATGAAGAGAGTATCAGACTAGGTGTTAAAAAATTCTGTCCTGATACTTGCTAGGTGGCCCAGAGAAGTAGTACTCGCATTTCTTCATCTGTATTGTCAGGCAGAAGGATAACTGTGTGGCTATTCTGTTACTGAAGGACAGAACATAGCTGAGGAGCAAATCATTGAATGGGGAATACCATGATCTAGTTTTGTGCTTGTGAAACATCAGCTTGGCTTGACTCCAGTGAAGCCCTGCCCATGGGAAAAACCCAATCACTGCAGGGTGAATGTACTGTGATTAGCTTCTCAGTCAGTAGAGGCACAGCCTCAAAGTAATGCGATTGGAATGAGGTAAGTCTGTACATTGTGGAATTCTATACTATTTCAAAGTGTCACTCTGCCCTCTTGTAGCCCAGGCCCAGTACCCAAAGGTGGACATCTTATTAATAATGTTTCTTCTGAAATGTAGATTGGAAGCTGTTTACAAATTAAGCCCAAAGTGCAGCCAAATGGCAAGCGTAGTCCCATGAATGATTTTGTAGACAGCTTAGCTGGCTACCTTTTTTGGTAACTTTTCCTATTTAGATAAAATTTAAGCTTCTCTGCCAACCACAAGAGTTTTTTTTCATTTAAGTTCTTGGACACTTGACTATTTTAAATGTTTCTTTAAAATCCCTAGAAATTCTAGCCCTATCAACTTTCCATTAAATGATGAGATGATTTATTTTTTGGGCAGGCCCTGACTTATTTTGACTCTCTAATGTGTTGTGGTTCTTAGCTCTTCTGTAGAAGAAAGATCACGTGAGTACGTCCTGGATGGGGCCAGACTTTTGGTCCCCCTGACATGATCTTAAGAGAATTTACTTGCATAATCTCTGCCTTCTGCTTACTGGGATCATCAGGTAACTGGCTTTTGGGAGTCACAGAGATGACACCAAACACCAAATAAACCTTGGTGATGACCTTAAATTTCTATTTGAGCATTAAACATGTTCCTGTTAATTTGAGCTACTATTTTGAAACTGTTAAAATAATTGAATCACCTAATTACATGCACTATTATATTATGCTTAAGATGTCCATTAATTTGCTTGTTTTATTTGTATATGCAAATTCAGATCTCAGAATGGAGAGACTTTATCAACAATTTCTAGCTTGATTTGCTTTAATCTTTTTGACACGCTATCAAAATTAAGTATCTACCTTTTGGCCTCTATCCAGATAATTAAGATTAGAAAATAAAATAGTGTATTAATATTCTAGAGACGTGCTCTTAGGAAAAGGAGGAACAGGAATAGCTGGTATACCTAGTATAGTTTCTGAGAGATCTTCTGTTTCTCTTCTTTCATTTGACTCTCTCTCTGTGTATATATATTATATATGCATTTCTGCTTTCCTCTTGTTGCAGCTTCATTTAATCTTGATTTTTCTACAAATCAGTTTTAAGAAAGAAATTATGTTGTGTCTATTTGAATTAGTTAATAATTCAAATTCAGGTTTTCATTTTTAATGAAAAGATGAATTGCATTGTAAAAATGTATTTATCAATATAAAAACGTGCACATTTATTTGTGAGCAGCCCTGCCAACAGATGTGATGTTTGTTCTGAGGATGATGCTGGTGATTTGCTTGGGAATGGGATGATGAAATCAAGAAAGCTTGTTTAGGGACTAAGCCCTCTTCCTCTGGAAGCATTCAAAGAAAACATCAACATTTTAATCTACAGTGTTATAGTAATTTTCATTCGATAAAAGTGCTGTCGAAGATAATCCTCCCTCCACTCATCTCTCAAGGAAAGAAAAGTGAATTAAGAAAATTAATAAGTAGTAATTATCCTTTTAAAGCCCATAATTAGAGTTGTATGCTATTGATGGTGCATATGCTTAGGGTAGATATCTTCCAAGGAACACAAGGTCACAGGTTGCTTGTTAAAAATGATGACCCAGAGTCACTCACTGAACACACCACTGCAACCTTTTTACCATTCAAGATTTTACCGAAGAAATTATTTAGGCCCCATAAGGAATTCAGACACAAGATACACATATGAGCTGTAAAGTGAGTTTCCTGGATTCAACTGACTATCACTTCTGAACTGTATCGCTGTGAGCAAATTAATTATTTTGCTTTTTTGCAGTCATAAAATGTGTCACATCATAGTCAGATATGAAGACTAAACATGTAAACAGCTATAAAATATTAGCAAAATGTCTGGTAGGTAGCAAGTGCTAACTAATGTATTAATTATCAGTAGTTCCATCTGGATATCTGTGTATAAACGATGTATCTCTATATAGATATTACACTGATTTTAATTTAGCTTTATTTAGAGACCAAAAAGACATTTATTGTTTATATCATCAATTAAATTCTATGAATGAATAATTGAATGAATGCAAATGAAAACAACATATTATTTTTCATTTTATTATTTGGTGAATATAACCAAGATTGATAATATTTAGTGTGAGTAAGGCTGTGTGGAAGATTACTCTTTAATATACTATTAATGGGGATAAAATCTAGTATAGGATTTCAAGAGTAACATTATAGAATCTATCAATGTGAAGCATATAAATTCTTTTAGTCTTTGTGATGACATTTCTAGGAATTTCTCCAACTGAAATATTCAAATCAGTAAGTGAAGATGTCTGTAAAGTGTTGTTCATTGCAACATTATGTGTAAGGTGGGACATTATAAACAACATAATGTCAAGGAAAAATGGATTGGTTAAAAGAATTATAATGCAACTATAAAATGAAATAATATTAAGCAATTTGAGAAAAGGATAATTTATAAATACTGTCATTAGATAATGCCCACCCATGCAGATTAAAATTTCAAGCATATTAATATATTTTATGTATTTTTATATATAAATGCCTGCGTCTATACAATATACCTACATACAAATGCCCTTCTGAAGAACATGAACTAAACTTTTTTTATTTTAAAATTTTTAATTAACAAAAAACAATTGTATATATTTATGGGGTACAATATAATGTTTGGATATATCCATACATTGTGGAATGATTAAATGAAGTTACTTATATCCATCAGTAGAGGAGCAAGTGAGTCCCTGTGATTGGAAGTATCCTTTGACTTAACCTTTCCATTACTTTGTATAAAATATTTTTCAAGAGCCATTCTTTGTTTTCATAATTTATGAGAATACCAGTGAAAAACACTTGTTTTATTTAAATAATTTTACTTTTGGTTAGAACTGCAGGGTGTTTTAGGAAATGGTTTTGGAAGACTGGTCTTTTAAAGTCAGTTCAAAAAGTTACATTCTGCTGCGTGTTGGGAAATCATTATTAGGCTGATATTCTGCTAGCCAATAGAGTATTTAACAGAAGTATATTTAAACACATGTTTCTTGAAGATATATTCAAAAGCAGGAAATTTATTTTATTTTATTTTACTTTAAGTTCTGGTACGCATGTGTAGAACGTGCAGGTTTGTTACATAGGTATATGTGTGCCATGGTGGTTTGCTACACCTGTCAACCCATCATCTAGATTTTAAGCCCCGAATGCATTAGGTATTTGTCCTAATGCTCTCCCTCCTGTTGCTCCTCACCCCCTGACAGGCCCCGGTGTGTGACGTTCCCCTCCCTGTGTCTATGTGTTCTCATTGTTCAACTACCACTTATGAGTAAGAACATGTCGCATTTGGTTTTCTGTTCCTGTGTTAGTTTGCTGAGAATGACGGTTTCCAGCTTCATCCATGTCCCTGCGAAAGACATGAACTCATCTTTTTTTATGGCTTCACAGTTTTCCAGGGTATGTATGTGCCACATTTTCTTTTTCCAGTCTATCATTGATGGGCATTTAGGTTGGTTCCATGTCTTTGCTATTGTAAATAATTCTTCAATAAGCATATGTGTGCATGTGTCTTTATAGTAGAATGATATATAATCCTTTGGGTATATACCTGGTAATGGGATTGCTGGGTTAAATGGTATTGCTGGTTCTAGATCCTTGAGAAATCACTATACTGTCTTCCACAATGGTTGAACTAATTCACACTCCCACCAACTGTGTAAAAGCATTTCTATTCTCTACATCTTTGCCAGCATCTGTTGTTTCATGACTTTTTAATGATTGCCATTCTAACTGGCATAAGATGGTATCTCATTGTGCTTTTGATTTGCATTTCTCTAATGGACAGGGATGATGAGCTTTTTTTATATGGTTTTTGGCTGCATAAATATCTTCTTTTGAGAAGTGTCTGTTCATATTATTCACCCACTTTTTGATGGAGTTGTTTGTTTATTTCCTGTAAATTTGATTAAGTTTCTTGTAGATTCTGGATATTAGCCCTTTGTCAGATGAGTAGATTGCAAAAATTTTCTCCCATTCTGTAGGTTGCCTGTTCACTCTGATGATAGTTTCTTTTGCTGTGCAGAAACTCCTTAATTAGATCCCATTTGTCAATTTTGGCTTTTGTTGCCATTGCTTTTGATGTTTTAGTCATGTGGTCTTTTCCCATGCCTATATCCTGAATGGTATTGCCTAGGTTTTCTTCTAGGGTTTTTATGGTTTTAGGTTTTACACTTCAGTCTTTAATCCATCTTGAGTTAATTTTTTGTATAAGGTGTAAGAAAGGAGTCCAGTTTCAGTTTTCGCATATGGCTAGCCGGTTTTCCCAGCACCATTTATTAAATAGGGAAACCTTTCCCCATTGCTAGTTTTTGTCAGGTTTGTCAAAGATCAAGTGGCTGTAGATGTGTGGTTTTATTTCTGAGGCCTCTATTCTTTTCCATTGGTCTATATATCTACTTTGGTAACAGTGTCATGCTGTTTTGGTTACTGTAGGCTTGTGGTATGGTTTCAAGACAGGCAGTGTGATGCCTCCAGCTTTGTTCTTTTCGCTTAGGATCATTTTAGGTATATGGGCTCTTTTTTGTTTCCATATAAAATTTAAAGTATTTTTTGTTCTAATTCTGTGAAGAAAGTCAAAGGTAGCTTGATGGGAATAGCATTGAATCTATAAATTTTGGGGGGCAGTATGGACATTTTCATGATATTGATTCTTGCTATCCATGAGCATGGATTTTTTTTTCCATTTGTTTGTGCCCCCTCTTATTTCCTTGAGCAGTAGTTTGTAGTTCTCCTTGAAGAGGTCCTTCACATCCTTTGTAAGTTGTATTCCTAGATATTTTATTCTTTTTGTAGCAATTGTGAATGGGAGTATACTCATATTTGTCTCTCTGCTTGTCTGTTATTGGTGTAGAAGAATGTTTGCAATTTTTCACATTGATTTTGTATCCTGAGACTTTCCTTAAGTTGCATATTAGCTTAAGGAGTTTTTGGGCTGAGATGATCGGGTTTTCTAAGTATACAATCACGTCATCTGCAAACAGAGATGATTTGCATTCCTCTGTTCCTATTTGAATACCCTTTATTTCTTTCTCTTGCCTGATTGCCCTGGCCAGAACTCCCAAGGGATTTTTTTTAAAGATAGTTTGTGTTCAGTATCGTTCTCTTCATCCTGAAAAAAATAAGTGGGGATGCTCATCTAAGCCCTTTACATTTATAAACTCGTTTAATCCTTACAAAAGTTTTTGAGATAGGTGACATTAGTTTGTCATTTTAGAAAATGAAACTGAGGCACAAGGATGTTGTCTGGCATATAATAGGTGCTGAGACTGAAGAACAACTGTAATTTGTAAAACCGGGATTTTTACATGGGTTTATATATGATTATAACCCTTACTATCCATTCCCAATTGAACTCCAGTCTAGCCAGGTGTGTCTACTCAAGGCACCTTGCACCTAGAGGCAGTAGGGGTGTATGTGACTAAATTTATGAGATACTAGATAGTATAGTGTTTAATAAGCATTAAAGTTATATTTAATATTAATATTTTATTATATTTTAATGTCTATAAGTTTAAACATTAAAGTATAAACCATAAATGCTAGGCATTTAATATGTTTAATGCAACACTAAAAAAAGCAGCTATGATTTAGAGAGAATGTATAACCTATAGTAAATTATATCCCTGGAAGTCTACAATAAAATCGAGGTTCGGGGGATGTCAAAGTCCATACATTTCAACTATGTTCACCACATTTTTCCTTGCTCATGCTGTTGTCCTTGTTGCTCACTTTATAAATTATAAAGTTAGGATTTTCTAAATTCTGATGCCGAGGCCTAGCTCATTTCATCTCCTTTGAAATCTGCAGATTAAAAGGATATTTTTTCATTCTGAAGTTTATATCCTACATGCAGTGTTTTCATAGGTGCTTATTCTGTATTCTTCTTTATGGATAGAACACTTCCCTTTGTCTCTTACACTGTTGGATGTACTCTGAAACTAGAAAAAAATAATGTCTACATAATAAGTAGACACCTGAAGAAATGTGAGTCCCCAGTCCTTTAAATGCGCAGTCTTTTGAACAATGATATTTTGCAGAAATTCTGGAAAGAAATGACAATACAGGTCCTCTTTGACTTATGATGGTGTTATATCCTGATAAACCTATCCTAAGTTGAAAATACCTTTAATGCACCTAACCTACAGAGCATCAAATTTCAGCCAGCGTACTTTAAATGGGCTCAGAACACTTTACGTTGGCTTATAGTTGGGCAAAATCATCTAACACAAAGCCTTATTTATAATAAAGTGTTGAATACTGTAAACAAATGGGTGTTTTGTAGACATGATGGGATGCAAACACACAAAATACTAGATTCAAATAACACTGGTGGCCCAGCATGGTGGCTCACGCCTATAATCCTGACACTGGAAGGCCAAGGCAGGTGGATCACTTGAGCCTATGAGTTTGAGGCCAACCTGGGCGACATGGTGAAACCCTGTCCCTACAAAAAAATGTAAAAAAGAGGCTGGGTGTGGTGGTGTGTGCCTATAGTCCCAGCTACTTGGGGAGATTGAGATGGGAGGATTGCTTAAACCCAGGTTGTCAAGGCTGCCTTGAACAGTGATCATGCCATTCCACTCCAGCTTGGTGAGAGAGTAAGACCTTGCCTCAGAAACAAAGCAAAACAAAACCAACCAACAAACAAAAAACAATGGCAATGCAGTACACTGTAGAGTTTTTGCTGTTTATCAGCATGGTTGACTGAGGGCTGCCACTCACTGTTGCTGCCCAGCCTCATGAGACAGTAATGTAAAACTGCATCATTCTCCTGGGAGAAGATCAAAATTCAAAGTATGGCTTCTGCTGAATGTGTAATGCTTTTGCACCATTGTAAAGTCAAAAAATTATAAGTCGAGCCATTGTAAGTCAGGGACCATCTGTATTACAAAGTGGATTTGATGGCAGATTTAATACTAAACTGGAAGTCCAAGTTATGGTTCAGCTCTTGAGTTTGGCTAAAGCATGCCTAAAAGTGGAAATGGTAAAGACGAGATGGTAAATAGGGTATTTGAGCCTGGATGGCAGAACAATCAACCTCTGACAACAACACTTTTGTTCCTGGAGGCAGGGACTGGCACTGCCATTGCCTGGGCCCTACGGTTCATTCCGGTTTTCCTTGGATGAAGTCAATTGCATAGATTTAATTAATTTAATTAAATTTTAAGTATGTACACAGCACAGCATTAGAAATGTGGTGGAAAGAGAATAAATTAGCCACCCTTAAGCATGCCCAGAAGAAGATAAAGTCAACATGATATTAAAAACATTAACAAAAAAGACAATTTAATTATTGCTAATATGCAGCCTTTGGTTGGCTGGCTCCCTGTCATTGTTTTTTATCTTCAGATGGACTGCTACCTCCTCAGAAGAGTCTTTCCTGGTGATGTTCTTTGGTCATTCTCTTCAGTTATTTTCTAATTCCACATACTAGTTATATCCTTATTATTGATGATCACAAATTATACTTTAAAAAATTTGTTTTGGCTTTTACATTCTGTTTTCTCTAAAAGCTTGTCATCCTTGTCAAGGCACAAATTATGTTTATTCACGGGTGCTGTAAACCCAATAATTAGAACACTCCCAGTCACTTAGTATGTACTTACTAAATTTTATTGGATGGATATAAGTCTAAAAGAGGCTTTGAGTTAAAAAAATATTTTGCAAATAAATATAAAGAAAGAAGTGGGGAGGGCAAATACATATATGCACTGTAGGAGTCAGAATCCCCTATTTTCCTGATGCCAACTTGTTTCTTTGGAAGCAAAGACAATCTCCGCTTATTAGTGTAAAATTTAATAAGGGAGCCACCACTTTACCAAAGTTCTCTACTAACTCTTTTCACTCATGGGAGAAGCAGAATAAGATTCATTGTGTTTGATTCAAGGTATCTTGGAATCTAAGGTTCTGTCTTAGAGCCCAGGCATGGCAGCATGAACCTGTGGTCCCAGCTACTCCAGAGGTTGAGGTTGAGGCAGAAGGATGGTTTGAGTTCAGGAGTTCAAGACCAGGCTGGGCAACAGAGCAAGACCCCATTTCTAAAAGTTTTTTAAAAAGTGTCTATGTCTTGGAATTATATGTTCTTTATGGGACCAGAGCAACTGTATACATCTATTTTATTAACTGTGAAAGAATGGTTTTGCTGAGATTTGAGATTTAAATTTCCAAATCCAAAGGATGTTTATTTTCTCCCAGATCCTCCTGTGAAAAAGCTTTCACTAGAAAGACACTAATTCTGTTTTAAACTGCCTCCCTCAATGAAGTAGATGGGACGCCTAAGGTCATAGCAATGTTTACCATTCTGTTTTCTTATTAAAACAAATATATAGGCTGGCACTTTGGGAGGCCAGAGCAGGCAGATCACGAGGTCTGGAGATCAAGAACAGCCTGGCCAACATGGTGAAACCCCATCTCTACTAAAAATACAAAAATTATCCAGTGTGGTGGCAGGCATCTCTAATCCCAGCTACTCTGGAGGCTGAGGCAGGAGAATAGCTTGAACCCAGGAGGCAGAGTTTACAGTGAGCTGAGACCACACCATTGCACTCCAGCCTGGGTAACAGAGCTAGACTCCATCAAAAAAAAAAAAAGATATATATATACACACACACACACTTACACACATATAATAATAATTATAGGATCAGTTACAATATTTGGAAAAAACAATATTTAAATAAAAATGTTTATTTTAAAATTAAAATGTATATGTGCAATCGCCAATTATATGAAATAATTACTAGGTTCATTTATTCACTGAAGAATATTTGTTGAGTTTGTAAAAAGTTTCAGATCCTCTTCCAGCAACTGGGTATACAGTGTTAAATAAGACCTCCCTATATTTTCATCATGTCTTGGAGCTTACATTTTTGTTCGGGAGATGACATATAGAAATGAAAATAAAATCATAGCGATAATTGAATCTCAGAAAATTGTAATGAAGTGGTGTTGCATGACTAGTTCTAATTCTAGTTAGGTGGACATGGGGGCTTTTCTGAGAGGAATTTCTAAAATGAGATTTCAGTGATGAGATAGAACAAACTTTAACCATTTCAGTTGGATGTGCATTCTAGGCAAAAGAGAAAAGTTGTCCAGAAACGCTAAGGCAGGCACTAGCCTGAAGAAAATAAGGTCCAAAAATCAGTTCACAGTGGACAAGGGGAAATGAAGTTCAAGGTGGGATATGAAAGGTAGGCAGGGCTTTGATCAGAGAAGGCTATTACTTTTTAATCATCAGTTTATTGAGTTTATGGAAATTAAAGTGACAATAATAATTACATCCTGTATTAGTCTGTTTTTATGCTGTTTATAAAGACATACCCAAGACTGGACAACTTAAAAAAGGAAGAGGTTTAATGGACATACAGTTCCACGTGGCTGGAGAAGCCTCACAATCATGGCAGAAGGTAAAATGCATGTCTCACATGGTGGCAGACAAGAAAAGAGAGCTTGTACATGGAAACTCCCCTTTTAAAAACTATCAGATCTCTAAATCATCTCTCTCAAATTCAAAGTTTAATAGATCTCTAGAGCAGGGGCACAATGCCGCCAGTCTTCTTGATAAAACATAGCAAAACACGACCTTTACTCTACTCTTCAATAAGTTCCTCAACCCCATCTGAGACCACCTCAGCCTGGACTTCACTGTCCATATCACTATCAGCATTTTGGTCACAACTATTCAACAAGTCTTTAGGAAGTTCCAAACTTTCCCTCATCTTACTGTTTTTTCTAAGCCTTCAAAACTGTTCCAATCTCTGCCCATTACCCAGTTTTAAAGTTTCAGGTATCTTTATAGCAATGCCCTACTCCTGGTACCAATATTCTGTGTTAGTCTGTTCTCCCATTGCTATGAAGAACTGCCTGAGGCTGGGTCATTTATGAAGTAAAGAGGTTTAATTGACTCATAATTTCACAGGCTGTACAAGAATCATGGCTGGGAGGCCTCAGGAAATTTTTAATCATGGTGGAAGGCAAAGGGGAAGCAAGCACACCTTCACTACTTCACATCAAAAGAGAGAGTGAAGGGGGAAGTGCTACACACTTTTAAACAACCAGATCTTGGGAAAACTCACTCATCATTATGAGAAGGGCAATGCAGAAATCCACCTCCATGAGCCAGTCACCTCCCACCAGGTCCCTCTCCCAACATTGGGAATTACAATTTGAGATGAGATTTGGGTGGAGACGCAGAGCCAAACCACAGAAGTGTCCATCAACAAATGATTGGATAAAGAAAATATGCTGTGTGCATATGTGTGTATATCAATATACCATGGAATACTAAAAAAAAAACCTATTGGTTACAATGTTCACAATTTGAACAATGGGTACAATAAAAGCCCAGACTTCACCACCTCATAATACATCCATGTAAGAAAACTGCACTGTACCTCTAAAATCTATAAAAATAAAACAAAAAAGAAGCAAATAAATAAATAAGTAAAACCCCCACCCATCAGGTCTTATAGATGACTTCAGAAACTTAGCATCAAAATTCTTTGCATATGGCTTCCATTTAACTTTTGCTATGCCAAGAGTAGAACATAGGTTTTATTGCCTGCTTAACAATATTTTAGAATTGGGGCTTGGCTCAGTGACTCATGCCTGTAATCCCAGCACTTTGGGAGGCAAAGGAGGGAGGATGGCTTGAATGAGTCCAGGAGTTCAAGACCAGCGTGGGCAACATAGTGAGACCCTGTCTCTACAAAAATACAAAAAATAAAATAGCTGTATGTGGTGGTGTGTGCCTGTAGTCCCAGCTACTCGGGAGGCTGAGACAGGAGGACCACTTGAGCCCGGGAGTCTGAGGCTGCAGTGAGCTGTGATTGTGCCACTGCACTCCTTCCAGCCTTGGTGACAGAGCAAGACACTATCTCAAAAAAGAAATTAAAAATTAGAAAAGCCATAATATTTTAGGGTTAAATACCTAGGTTCATTTTACATGTCTTCAGCCTGCCTTATGTCAGAAAAGAAGAAAATGCCTTGATAGTATGATAACTTGAGTCTATGTAAGAACTTTATGATGGCCACATTCTTAGTTCAATTATAAAATTAAAGAAGTGAAAGGATCATAATGAGATCCCTAACTTCAAATATTTGTAATCTGCTTGATAATTTTTATAGTGTCAGAAGTAGGCTTAGAATCTACATCTTCTAATTAATAGATAAGAGCTCTTCTGATCATTCATGCTGAAATTGTTACTGGTCAGTTATATTCAAAAAAAATTCTTCTATATTCTACACATCCCCCAAATTAATTCACATTAAATACTTTTACTAATAAAACATATTACCTGGCAGCTCAATGTCTGACTTTTTGTTTTAAAACGCTCTTGACTTCTGGAATAAATCTTGGTCATTTTTTTTATAAGTGCTTACTCTTATTAATAGTTTATAAATCATGAATATCTATAGATTTGAATTTGAAAATTTAGTTCTAGTCATGATTTAAACGCATAGCAAACTAGGAATAGAAGGGTACTTTAATATAAAGGAGAAATGCCTTAAAAACTACTGCAAATTCATTGAACCATAAGGTAAGCTTCCTTCTCATTTTACTGAGAAAATGTAAGTGATAAGAAGAGAACTTCCAGACTCTTACAAATACATAAGCTGCAACAATCTGCCAACATCCATTCACTTACATGCTATCTCCCTACCTGCTACTACACATAAATTATCTGTTCCCCTATCCAAAGCCAAGAAAACCACTTTGCTGTGTGCTGGACTGAGGTCATGCTCTTACTGCTTACACAAGGGCATTGGTCTAACAATCACTCCTGTTTCTTCTTTGATTGACATTTCCTTCTCTATTGGATCATTACATCAGAAAAGAAGCAATTTTTAAGTCTCTCTTTTCTTTAAAAATATCCTTCCATTGAGCCTACTTCTTTCATCAGTTGTTATCCTATTCCATTCTTCCTCCTTTGTAGCAAAACTCAAGAGATACCTATGCTTGTCTCCCACTTCTCTCATTTCATTCTTTGATAGTGCCTTTTAGTCATACTCAATATCTAATGCTTTCTTAAAATGCTTTTCTCAAGGACACCAATGACCCCTATATCATGACATTTAATGGTCGCTTCTCATTTCTAATTTTATTAAATCAATTAGCAACATTTAAATCAGTTTTCCTTGTCAGACTCTCTAAACATAACCAAGATTCCCCAATCAGTAAATATGTCCAGCTCTGACTTCTGTCTTGAAGTTAAGACTTGGAAATCCAGTCTCTTTCATGTCACTTCCATCTGAATGACTAATAATTCATTGAACTGAACAGGTTTAAAAATGTACTTCTGATTCTTCCCCCATTCTCAAACCTACTCTAATCACATTTTCTGTCTCAGTGGATGATAAATTTGGTCTATCTCATACCACAAATCCAGTCTATCAGAAAATCCCTTAGACTCAACCTTCAACATATATTACAAATTCAACTATTTCTAATCACTTTTAGATCTGTCATCCAGTTCCAAGCCACCATTATCTTTTACCTGGATTACTGCAGTTGCCTCTTACCTACTCCTCCTGCTTTTATTTCAATTTCCCCCAGTCCCACATTTGATTCTCAACACTGCACTCAGAGGTATCTTTTAAATTCACAAGTCAGTCACATCATTTCACACCTCTACTCAAAACTTTGCAATAGCTCTCTATGTCACTCAGGGTAAAATCTAAAACTACTATAATTGCTAAATATCTGACAGCTATACTCTTGCTGCCCTATTCTTTCTCTGAACATCTCTCATACAACAAGCAGCCTTTCTGTTCCTCTTACTAGCCAGGTATATTCTTGCTATAAAACCTTTACATAGGCTATTTGCTCAGCCTGGAAAACTTTCTTCCAATCATCTGCATGACAAACTCACTTCTTGTTTTTAGATGGGAAGAAATAATATATTTATTTTGAGATGAAGTCTCACTCTGTCACCCAGTCTGGAGTGGAATGGCACAACCTCAGCTGGCTACAACTTCTGCCTCCCAGGTTCCAGCAATTCTCCTGCCTCAGCCTCCCAAGTAGCTGGAATTACAGGTGTGTGATACCATGCCTGGCTAATTTTTGTATTTTCAGTGGAGACAGGGTCTCACCATGTTGGCCAGGCTGTTCTCTCCAACTCCTGACTGCAAGTGATCTGCTCATCTCTGCCTCCCAAACTGCTAGGATTACAGGCGTGAGCCACCGCACCCAGCCCAGAAATAATGTTTTAGATAGTATTGTCCTTACTCCTGCACAAGTAGGGCTGCTGCTCTCAAGTTCAGACTTTGGAGTATCTTCACTAAAATTTTCCAAATTTTCTTTCAGTATCTGGGACTGGGCAGTGCTTTTGATGGGGCATTCCAGCCCAGACCCAACTACATGGATCCACTTCCTGTTTTTCCTGTTTGGGATGCTCTTTGTCACTCTATTCCATGGGATTACCCAGACATCCTCAGAAGCTCTGGCTGCTGCACCTATGAAGTTATAGCAGGCTCTGCAGCCAGGATCAGAGTAGCAGGATACAGCTTGACAAGCAAATGTCTTTCAGAAGCTAGTTCATTTTTTTTTTCGTGGGATTGTACTACATTGGTTACTAGAATTGTATTGACATGATGATTCTGGGTGACATAGGACAGGGACAAAGTTATGGAATATAAATGACCCCCTACCAACCTTTGGCCTTGGAAATGTGTGTGGGGCTTAGTCAGCTTTTATCTGTTCATGCTTTGATGCAGTGCCAGCATCTATGGCCCTGCAGGTGGTAAGAGTGGTGGCAGACATCTTTTATCTTGTGCATCCTTAAGGCTGGCACTCAGAAAGGCCATCTCAGCTCTTCTGCAGGCTCTATGCTATGTGTCAGGAAGTTCTTTATGGGTGGCTAGCCTTATCCATTTCAAGGGCTTTAAAGACCTTTGCTTAGGAGTGTTGACTGACCTGTCCAATGTTTGCCCTTTCTTGCTTCCTTTGATAGCAAAGATGGCAACATTGTATTCTCCTGTGTTGGTCTTAAGCCATATGTGATGAGGGACATGTCTTGTATGAATGAAACCACTTTTCTTGATTCCCCAGTCAGTTTTTTCATCTGTCTTCTGCCTTGTTGGTGGTGTTTGGAAGGTAGGGCTATTGACAATGTCAAAAGATATCACTTTCCAGGAATACGATAATTATAGTCTAATGTGCTCAAGAGAAGGCATGGTTGGAAGATGTGTAGTTCTGTACTAATGCTTTAAAATTCCAAAAGGTCAATTTGACATAACCAAGAAAGGAACTTATTCACAAAATCTTGCAGGCTGTGGTTATCAGACTTGTGTCTGTGATCATTATTAAGAAAATGTCTTTGAGAGAGTCATTGGAATCCCATATTCATGGACAGCCCTATAAATGATGCAACATCGTAAGTAATGAGGTAAAATAGAGTTAAATAAACAGTACTAAAGAAGTGCAAAGGCATTATTTCAACATAAGCAGGATTTGCAAAGAAGAAGAAGAGATGGTTCCTGGACATGAATAGGAAGAGAGATACCTGGACACTGGGACGAATTTTCATTTTCTCTGATTGGACAATAAACAAGTACATAGGTACCTATTCTCTGCTCACAATTCTAAATCTCCACCCAACAAATCACTACATCAGATACTGGCTCATAAATTTTGTAATACATTCTTCAGTCAAATTATTTTTTTACATCAACCTGATTGTATAAACAGAGTTCCTGCAAAACACATTTGGCTGACTTTCCACATTCTAGGGGAGACTCTGATTTTAGAGACATTAATTTTATAATGAATTAGTACCCTCTTATTCCTCCCTCTATAATGATGAAACATTTTTTCACATTAATTGATAAGCCAGTTCTAAAATGCACATGAATGTGGGCCTAGGTTTGAATAGTAGCCTTGGTAATAAAAAGTGTGAGAAGCATAGGGTTAGAGGACTAGATCTATTAGATATCAGGAACATTTCTTGAAGCTCTGGTTTGTAAATAACTTTGCTATAGTTTGCATGATAAGGAATTGCCTAGAAATTGAGCCACCTGTCTTTGGAAACTTAGTATATATTTTTTTAATTTAATAAATGATGAAGATAGAGTTTTAAATCAGTAGGAAACAGTAGAATATGGGATAAATTCTAGAAGAAAAAATTGCTATTCCTTCACCTGCTATTTCTTCTCCTTGACTATGGCTCTCTCTGTCTCTGTCTTTCTCTTTTCTGATTTAAACTATTTAAACTTTTCTGAGTTATTCTATTTTTCATAACTGTGCAAATATATTTCTTATGTTATTGCCCTACTCCATCTTCACAACCTTTCTCTCTTTTTTTTTGGTACAGGATCTTGCTCTGTCACCTGGGCTGGAGTGCAGTGGTGCAAATATCGTTCACTGCAGCCTCGACCTCCTGGGCTTAGGCAATCCTCCTACCACATTCTCTGGAGTAATTGGGACCACAGGCAAGTGCTGCCATACTCAGCTAATTTTTTAAAAAATATATATTTGCAGAGTTGGGGTCTCCCTATTGTTGACTAGGCTAGTCTGAAACTCCTCGGCTTCAGTCATCTTCCTGCCACGGCCTCACAAACAGCTGGGATTGTAGGTTTGAGCCACCATGCCTGGCCCATCTTTACGATCTTATTTTCATGTTACAGTACTAATAAAGGATTAAGCAAAGCAGGACATGGGATAAAGTAGAAAATTCTAACTGTATAACTGTGGTTTGAAGTGAGAACCAGGATTCCAGAATGAATTGCTGAAGTCTTGTTGCTGAGTGATATTTTAAAAATATCACCATAACCGGGACTGTGGTCTATGCCAGGCAACTCTTCTGTTTCAGTACACGCATCTAAAATCCAATGACAAGAAAACACTTCTCTGTAAATTCCTAGACATTTGAAGTAATGGTGCTTCTGGGCCGTGACTTTTTTGATAAATCACTTCAATCCTACATTTTTCTGTGGAATGTGAATAGATATAAAAATAGGCAGGATATCACACACACCAAAAGAAGAACTGAAAAAAAAAATAATGAAGTGGAATGTGGTGAATGGGTTGAAGTACAGATGAAACAAAAATGGCACTTGATTAGTAATTGTTGAGGCTCAGTGATGGGGTCTATTATACTATTTTACTTGTTTTGTATATGTTTTAAATTTTTTATAATACAAGACTTGTATAAGAAGAGAAAGGTGATGTACAATGTTAGCTCTTAAGACATTGGTTACCTTTATGGGGGAAGGAGGGAGAAAGTGATTGTTGGTGGTATAAGTGAGGCTGATTTTACTTCTTGGTTACGTACGTATATTTGTCTTGTAATAATTCATCAAGCTTTACATGAATGCTTTGTGTGTGTATTTCTGTATGCATGTCATTCATTAATGATAAAATTAAAAATTACATATTTGCAAAGAAATAGGTAAAAATGTTTAGAGACTGTGGAAAGCAGCCAATTGTTTGATGTGGTCCATTTCTAAATGTATCTGAGGAGGTCAGTTTATGTTGTCCCTCAAGCTTCAGTCTCAATGCTATGTTATCTTAAACAGACCATATCTTCTTTTCAAATAAAATAAAATCAAAAGATAAAAATTCCTTTAATCTCTAGAAACTGTACTTTCTAGAGATCGTAATTTTTAAAGTCATGGCATCTCAAGATCAGTTTCTGGGAGAAAAAAAAATCATGTTTCAATTACTCTATACTTCTTTGCATACTTATACATAAAATGTTATTGTTTAATAAGCACTCATCTCATTGCTACCATAGTCCCAAAACAACACATGTTGTCCTTATTGACTAATGCTGTCTTGTCCCGGAAATCGCTCTTTAGTAAGTAGTGAGTAGGCATTTTCCCCGAATTCTGCAGAGACATATTTCATCACAGTACACAGTGTTCTATTTCTGAACACAAAGGGAAAGGAAAGCATCTTCAAATAGAAACTCAGGAGAAGTTAAAACAAACAAAACAAAAAGTCTAATTATCAGGGCCATGAAAGTTTTGCAAACTCTTGAACAAGTCAAACCACATAAAATTGCTTCTTAGCAAATCATACTGATGGGACATTTCCAAACCCTGGGGGGAACGGAGGAACTATTCTGCAAGTTCATGACCTCTCAGGGAAACCTCTTTAAATTCCTGTTAGAAATCAAGGAGGAAACTTTTGCTCCTTTATTTTTATTGTTTTCCTGAGATCATGTTGAAGACAGCACCTGAAAAGCTGTGGGGAACACTCCCTACCACATCTGCCAGAGATACTCTTCCTTTGTCTATTAAATGTAGAAGGAAGAGCTGGAAACAACTTCACATTTAGCCACTGGATGGACTCTTCACTACAGAGAATAGGAGACTGGCATCAACAAAATTTTCAAAGAACTGATAAATGGTGAGATAATAATTCACATTTTTGCATTTTCCGAGAAGATTTCAAGTTATGTTGTAGTGCTTTAAAGTGTGGGTGTTGTGGTCAGGATACAAATTTTAATGCCATGCATGAGCCTACACTTAATAATTGTAAACTTGGGCAGTTGCATAGCATTTTTGATTCTCTGACTCCTCATATTTAATGAGGACAATAATATTAGCAGGCTTGAAGAATGTGGAAACAAATAAAATAATACATGCAGAGATCATAGAATGGCACTTGACACATAATAGGTACCCAGTAAACAGCAGCTCTTATAACAAAATGAAAGCTGGTGGTTTTTGGAGGGTCAAAGCACCTAATTACTCCAAGTCTAATAAAATAATTATCATTTATCCTCTAATGCTCCCACTTTCCTGATGTTTTAAAGAGTAGAATTTCCTGAGGCTGTATAAAGAAAATTGATGTAACATGGATAATTCAAGTATTACTGTATCATTTACAGAGCTAAATACTGATTATATTTACTGATATAGAATAATACTGACTATATTTACTGATATAGAATAATACTGACTATATTTACTGATATAGAATGAAACATTCACTATTTCCACAATTATCCCCTAACAAATGGCCCTGAGAAGGACACCAAGGATGAAAAATCATGACCCAAGCCATAGAGGAAATTCTTCTAACTATGGCCCCCTCACTTTTCCCAAGTGCATTTCACGTCCTAAGTAGCTTTAAGCTCCCTCCTTAGAATTGTTTAGGAAAATTTAAATGCCTGAAGCTGTGAATTGCTTTAGAACTAGTTGTCATGGCTTTGTCTCCTCCTTAAAATGAGATAAATCACTAAGAAAACAGAAAAAAATAAAAAGAAAGACCGAGCCAGGCACGGTGTCCCATGCCTGTAATCTCAGCACTTTGGGAGGCTGAGGCAGGCAGATCACCTGGTGTCAGGAGTTCAAGACCAGCCTGGCCAACATGGCAAACCCCCGTCTCTACTAAAAATACAAAAATTAGCCAGGTGTGGTGGTGGGTGCTTGTAATTTCAGCTACTCAGGAGGATGAGGCAGGAGAAATGTTTGAACCCAGGAGGGGAGGTGGAGATCTCAGTAAGCCAAGATCGTGCCACTGCACTCCAGCCTAGGAGACAAGAGAGAAATTCTGTCTCAAAAAAAAAAAAAAAAGAAAGAAAGAAAAAGAAAAAGGTAAAAGGCAGGGTCAGGCATCCAATATATAGGAGAAAGGACACCAGTGGAAAAAGAAAAAGTTTTTTTTTTTCTTTCAAATTCCAGAAAGTAATGGTATAAAAGTTGGACCATTTAGGGAAATCAACAGAGCAACACTGAAAAGAGGAAATGATCTGAAATTCTGAAAGTTGAAGAGAACATTATTTCCCAGATTGCTAGGGAAAGGAACATGCTTAGCTAGACAGGCCAGGAATAAACTTTTCATTGTTGAATAATAATCCTGGATCAAAAATGTGTAGATTTAAGAAACTTAACAGGTGGGATAGTTACAAATAAGATTTTAATTTGTTTTTCTTCTTTGTCATAACAATATTTATTTGGAAAAATGTATGCAAATGTGACTAATATGCATTCATATGTCCATATAAATATCTCTAAAATTTACTGCTTGAACTATAACTACAAAATGTTACTTGTAATGATAACCTTACTGCTAATTCTTCTTATAGTTTTGAATGTTGTATATACTTCATACTTGAAATAAGAATTCTATTATTTCCAGGACAAATAGAATTAGTTTTGTTGTTAAAACTGATGGGAAGGAAATAGCAGGCAATGTGGATAGAGGGGAATGAGGAGGCCGCTTCCTCAGGTCACAGCCCAAGAAATGGCCCAGCAACCACAGTTCATGATGTGAGGGGCCCTGGGGCAGTCTCAGGGGTGGCTCCAGCATATTAAGTGTGTGGCCATCAAGAAAGGAAAGATCACGGAATGTTCTATGAGAAATATGAACAAAATAAACCACTACCTATAGGACAATATGAATTTTAAATTGATATTAAAGTAAATGTCTAAAGGGTGGAGAGGGCTGGGCCCATAATATGGCTATTTATGGGAAGTATAGGAAGTTTAAAATTTTTAGTATTTGATTCTGTGTTATGTTAGCATATTAGTTTCACGTGTGCAAACGAATTGTCCCCAAGCTCCATCTCCTTTTTGAACTGTTTAGATGATGGAAAATATGGCCGTGTGAGTTTTAAACTTGATGTTTAATTTTAAATATTCTTACAATAATACAGGATATACAGAGAAAATAGAGTCTCTGTCATTTTATATGTTTCCTTCTAGATCATAAAATTATATTAAAAATATCTCTCCAATTGGCAGAGTTATATTTTTTCTGTTTTCTCACTTAAAATATTGTAAAAATACCTCAACTTCTATGTCCTCATGTCATTAATTAGTATTTTATTTATAGCAACATGTGATATTAATTTGTTTTAGTCTAATTCAGATGAATATCTTCCTATGATTGTATATTTTAGATATTTCTCAGTTTTCATATTGAGAATTGAGTTGATGTTGCACCATCTTTTATTATAAAACTTTCCCATCTCATTTCACTTTTAGAATATGTTCTTAGAGTTGAGGTTACTAGTATAAAGAAAATAAACATGTTTATAATTCTGAAGCTATTTACTAATATGTTTTCCAAAAGGATGACATGAATTAAGCAGTTTTATTGTAATTTTAGAATGGATGTAACTTAAAAATAGCATGATTTTGAACACACGTATTATACTCTTATGATCGATTCAACTTTCCAGCTCACTTTGTGTATGTAGATGCTGCTTAAAAATAATGTTGACATAAAGATTTCATATCTTCCTTTTAATGTACACTTTGCAAAATACATTCGCAATAACTGTCTATTGGACTCTCATGGGTAAGGAAGCTTCAGGTGTTGCTACCTATTTTATAGCAGAGGATGCTGAAGCATAGCACTTTGTTCATGATACATGGCTAGTAGATGAAGCTGAGATTGCTAGCTTTTTGATAGCAGAAAAAAATTACTTTTTAATTAACTTTTCATTAGAAGTAATTTTAGATTAAGAGAAAGGTTTTGAAGATAGTATAGAGAGCTTCTGTACACTACTCACTTAGTTTCCCTTAATATTTTCATCTTACACTACCGTGGTACATTTGTGAAGACTATGAAATGAACATTGATATATACTATTAACTAAACACCAGATTTCATTCATATTTGACTATTTTTTCTCCTGTCTTTTTTCTATTCTAGGATTCAATCTGAAACAACACATCACATTTAGGACTATTTTTAAATGATTTAAAACCATAAATCTTGTTATCATACATTAGGAAAATGCTATACTTTCTATTGTCAAAGTTTCCACACTAATTTTGGAAATTCCTTTTATCTGAAAGAAGTGGTTGGTTTCTTTATATCTAATAAATATTTTAATTCTATAACGTTATTGTTCTTAGAACAGCCTAGCTAAACGAAGTGGAGAGATTAAGAACTGTTTAATTATTAGATTAATATAGAGCCTTGTCTTTCTTTCCATCTCCAACCCAGTTAAGTTTTCTATGTACAACGAAGCTATTTGAAATAGAAGTGGATATTTGACAGAATGGGGGCCACAGTACTTTATTCAGGCATTACTAAAGACATTTAAAAGGGTTGTGCATTTTAAAATATCATGTCTGCACTGAGACCGACCAAAGAAAATATCTAACATTTTTTAAAATTTATTTTTATTTTTATTTTTTTCTGTTTTTTAAATTGTTTTATTATACTTTAAGTTCTAGGGTACATGTGCACAACGTGCAGGTTTGTTACATATGTATACATGTGCCATGTTGGTGTGCTGCACCCATTAACTGGTTATTTAACACTAGGTATATCTCCTAATGCTGTCCCTTCCCCCTCTCCCCACCCCACAACAGGTCCCGGTGTGTGATGTTCTCCTTCCTGTGTCCATATGTTAAAGGATGAGTAAAACCACCTCGGTCTTGGTAAAGCAAAAATTAGTGTAAAAATGTTATTTCTGCTCTGTGTCAATGGCTCTGAGAGCTTGTTCTCACCACTCATCATGATCTTCTATGCTTCTTACTGCATCAACGCTTTTGTGTGTATTGCTTTATCTTATACTCACAAGATATGTATGGATAGACATTCTTATCATATCCATTTACTGAAGTGGAAGCTGAGGCTTTGAGAAGGTTAAGAATTTGAAGTGACTTTTTCTAACATGCCATAGAACAAGTAGCAGAGCTCGGATTTGAACCTACGTCTATATAAGTCTGAAACTGAAGTTCTTACTCATTTCACTTCATCATATTTCCCACTTTGGCTCTAGGCTAAGCTGAGCACTGTTGGATCATTTACTGACACGCTTTACTTTGCAGTAAATGGTTATTGACTTATCTAATAACCTTATAAGGTTTGTTGCAGCTCATATTTTCTTGGCAGTAACTTATAACTGTATATGGAATTCCCAGTGCAGACACTGGTTACAAATGAAACTGAAAATATAATGGAAATGATTGTTATAAAGTAAGCAAAAGAACATATATTAACATACACAATTGTATGTTTGTTCGTTTTATTAACATTTTAAATTGTTTCTGTTAACTCCAAGTGACATTCATAAAAATCAGCTTATTTAAATCTCAAAATAAATCTCTTTATTCTTTTATTTACCTATTTTTTAACAAAGGTGTATACAAATATAAATATACACATATACAAATATTCAAACACACACATATATATGGTAATTGAAAAACACATTTCAATTATATGTATAGGCAAAGACAGAATTATCCTTTAAAGCTGTGTCTGCCTGTGGAAATGAAGTCAAAAGTTGGAGAGTAATTATCTAGATGACTCATGAAAAAGCTTTTTGTAGATAAGGTGGCTGACTTTTTAAGTGGGTAAATACAATTGGTAAGAGCACTTTATCATAAGTAAAATTTTCACATTTTCAAATCTGACCATCATCATAATCCTGAGACATGAGCAGGTAAGCTATATATAAACACCTCTGCTACACAATAATGCATATAAAGTTGAAACATACACTTTTAGGAATTAAACTTCATTAGACCTGATTATTTTATATAAATAATTGGAAAATAATTAATAAAGCCTCAAGATTCTGGTTTATATTCAATATATTGTTTCTCTTCCTTACTTATGTGGTTGATGCCAATGTATACATTCAAGTGTTTGTAGAAAGTCCATTCCTACTCTGAAATTCTTATTGGAAAGGAATATCCCCACTCCTTTCCATGCTGATCTAGTGGAAAGGAATTGAGTGTTGGAGCCTGAGGTTCTGTGTTAATATCCCAGATTGTCTGTTATTTGCTTAAACTTAACTTCTTTAAGCATGAGTTTCCCACCAATCAAATAGGAATAATAAGATCTAATGCAGACTATTCCCTAGGGCAGTCGGTCCTTAGCCTTCCATTGTTTCACTAGTTATCATAACAACATTCTGATGTAGGCATTATTACTTTTATAATAATAATAAACTTCTGTTTTCATTTTAAAATGACAGATTTAAGAAAACCCTCTGCACTTAGTACATACTTTTTATGTTTTAAATGTCAGGCTAGGGACTTTTCTAGAGATCTTTCTCTTTTGTAAAGAATGAATTCAGTTAAGACTTTTAAAGAAATATTTGAAGAGCAGCCATAATTTTTAAGTGCCTCTTGAACTATATGCTCTTTTCTTCTAGTTGCAGATAAAGCAGTCTCCCGATTAGGATGGGATGCTGGTCATCCCTGCTCCCATTTGACGCCAATGGCAGGAATAAGTAATAAGTTACAATGCCCCTTCTCTCAAAATTTAGAGGTAACTTCAGAACACTTCTCAATAATTCACTCCAGGAAGCCACTAGTAAATGATCAAAGCTGGCACTTGATATGAAAACTCTTTCTCTTCTCTTATCTACCACATATCCTTCCCCCATATTGAACCTCTTGTTGCTTTCAAGTAATCTTTAAATTATCTCTATCACAATTCTGCCTGATATTTCAGTATTACCTTCAATAATTTCTAATTTTTGTTCTCAATGACAACAGAAGCACTCAATAATTTTGCATATGGATGTACCAACTTGTTGATGACTATGATACTAGAAATTGATCTGAAGCAAATTTCCCTTTGTCCTAATTGCAGACTCTACATGATCCCTGTTGGAGCTTTCATCTTTTCCTTGGGAAACATGCAAAACCAAACCTTTGTAACTGAGTTTGTCCTCCTAGGACTTTCACAGAATCCAAATGTTCAGGAAATAGTATTTGTTGTATTTTTATTTGTCTACATTGCAACTGTTGGGGGCAACATGCTAATTGTAGTAACCATTCTCAGCAGCCCTGCTCTTCTGGGGTCCCCTATGTACTTCTTCTTGGGCTTCCTGTCCTTCCTGGATGCGTGCTTCTCATCTGTCATCACCCCAAAGATGATTGTGGACTCCCTCTATGTGACGAAAACCATCTTTTTTGAAGGCTGCATTATGCAGCTCTTTGCTGAACACTTCTTTGCTGGGGTGGAGGTGATTGTCCTCACAGCCATGGCCTATGATCGTTATGTGGCCATTTGCAAACACTTGCATTACTCTTCTGTCATGAACTGGAGGCTCTGTGGCATTCTGATGGGAGGAGCCTGGACAGAGAGCCTCTTGCATTCCGTGATACAAATTCTTTTTACTTTCCAGCTTCACTTTTGTGGCCCCAATGTCATCGATCACTTTATGTGTGACTTGTACCCATTACTAGAGCTTGCCTACATTGATACTCATATCTTTGGCCTCTTGGTGGTCATCAACAGTGGGTTTATCTGCATCATAAACTTCTCCTTGTTGCTTGTCTCCTGTGCTGTCATCTTGCTCTCTCTGAGAACACACAGTTCTGAAAAGTTCTGAAAGCTCTCTCCACCTGTGGATCTCACATTGCTGTTGTGATTTTGTTCTTTGTCCCATGCATATTTGTATATGCACGACCTCCATCTGCTTTTTCCCTTGACAAAATGGCAGCAATATTTTATACCATCTTAACTCGCTTGCTCAATCCTTTGATTTACACTTTCGGAATAAGGAAGTAAAACAGGCCATGAGGAGAAGATGGAACAGACTGATGGTGGTTTCTGATGAGAAAGAAAATATTAAACTTAAAAAAATCAAAAGTTAAGAGTAAAAAAGGTCAAAATGGCCTTAAATAAAAACTTAATGAGATATATCCTTCATGGCAAGAGATAAAGTAATGCTGGAAAAAAAATCATTAATGTGGGATCAGAAAAATTATGTTTCCACCCTCAGGTCATTCGTCAACTCTGAGCTGGCAACTCAGTATTCTCATGTTCAAACTAAAAAGAGTTGAATTTTATGCACAGTTTGGATTTAATAATAAAAAAAGAATGACAAGAAAAATTACTTGTTAGACTGCTGGGCATTCACTTCATGATTCAGGAAAAAAAACCTTTGTGGAGGGAAGACACACATATCTTACAGATTAGGAAGAGAAATTTACTCAAACTTGCATTTCAAGTGAGAAGTTTATATTTAGGACACTGTTGTCAATGATTCTAATGAAAAAAAACAAAACTCAGGACTTAAGAAGGGCACAGACCAGAGCATTTGCAGAACCTCACATGTAGGTATTTCTGTATTATATGACTCCATCATTTAACATGGGTTAATTACCATCTCCTTCAGGTCACTTGGTGAATTTCTTGAGAGATAAAACCTGACTGGCCCAGTCCTGCCTACAGATGAGTTCCTCTTGAGTCAGGTGACTATTCCATACCGATCAGCTATGGGAAATAAAAAAAGGACTCAGGTTCCATGAAGACATCAGCAATGAGTAGCTCTTATTCAAGTACAATTCAAGTACAAAGGAAACTCTTGAGAGACCACATTACTAGCGAACCCGCACCAAGTACAGAGATGTAGTGACCTGACTTACCCCTGCTATACAGGACTGGAAACCAGTGGCATCAGAGAGTGAAAAGTAAATTTCAAAAATGGATTACATTTCAACTTACCTGGTAATTTGAATCTTCTTGACTTTATCTACTCAAATGAAAATAATTTTATTTGAACAATGATCAATAAATAGATCCTTCAAATTTAAACAAGTCCTCTATATGTCATTCCCATAGTTAAGTTTTGTTACTCTCAGGTTGTCAAGTGGTTAAATAAAATTTATTTACTGGAAAAAATTTAATTACAGTAAAATATTTCAATTTACTCTAGAGGACCAACACTAATAACATGCCTATAAATTGAGTATGTGGACAAAAAATACTAAATGTCCTTTTTTTTTCTTTTCTTAATCCTTAATGCCAAGCTTCAAATAGAAGAGTGTATGATATTGGTTTTCTTCCTCAGAATAGATATGACAGAAGATAGACAAGGTTTCATTGATCTCTCAAGGTTAAGTCCATGAGGGATTAAGATTAGGGTCTAAAAACTATCTGAACAGTGTGTGCACTGAAGAGAGCAAGCATAGTAAGAAAGACTTAGACCTTCTAGGAGGTTTTTCTGCTCCTTTCTCTTGCTTCTTCATCATCTGTCCATCATAATAGCAAGGGTACCATCTTAACATACTTTGCCCTTACTTAGAGGCTCTTATTGTTAAGTAGTTTATTCATCCCTAAAAGCTCGCTGGAGACATGAGAAATTAAGTCATTGACTTAATTAATTTATGAGTCTAAGAATCTAAGATTTGACACAGTATAAAATAAAACATTATTCTGGACAGCTTACAGTGACCAATGCAGATTCATGTTTGATCCATCACACACTCAAATTAAAACATATTTTTATTATTTTAACTCCCAAACTCTTATTGTGAACTCTGGTGATAATATACAAGGAGAAAAGATTCAGCAGAGAAAAAACAAATACTGAAAGACATCTACCCAAACTTTTTCATTTCAATTAGATTCATGAACAGAACTTTGCAAAATTCTTCCAATAAAAATTATTGCTTTAGCTTTCCATTTTGTTTTCTATGTTGCATTTGCCTAAGCATGGTGAAATTTACTCAAATGTTCTTAGCTCTCAGGCAAACTGTTTTGAAACACTAAGGCAGCTCATTGTAGCTATTGTAGTTACTAAAAAAGTTTTCAGAAACACATGGGCAATTTTAAAAGTGAGTAGTGTAGTTTGTATATTTGTCCCCTCCAAATCTCATGTTGAGATGAAATCTCCAAACTTGAAAATGAGACCTGAGGTATTTAGATCGTGGAGGTGGATCCCTAATGAATGCCCTGGGCCATCGCCTTGGTGATAGTGAACTTTCGCTCTGAGTTCACAAAGATCTGGTTGTTTAAAAGCATGTGGCACCTGTAACCCCCACTCTCTCTCTCTTGCTCCTGCTTTTGCCATGTGATGTGCCTGCTACCCCTTTGCCTTCTGCCATTACTCTAAGCTTCCTGAGGCCTCCCTAAGAGATAAGCAGACGCCAGTAACATGATTCCTGTAAAGCTTGTAGAGCTGTGAGCCAATTAAGCCTCTTTTCGTTAGAAATTACCCAGTCTCGGGTATTTCTTTACAGCAACGCAAAGATGACCTCATGCAGTGGGGATTTTAAAAAAGGCCTCTGGATGTCTGAAAGAAGCTAATAGAGAGCTGATTTCTAACTTAAAGAATGAAATTATTCAGGAATGGGATTGTGTTAAATCATACATCAACTCTAATCAAGACTTTACTCAAAGTGTTGCAATGGTTCTGCAATTTACTAGAGGAAAAGGCAAGTCCTCACGGGGACTGCCAAGACTCTAAATTTGGGCCGCAGTGACCTCCCTGACTTCTTCTCACTCACCCACTCTGCTCCAGTTACACGGGCTCCTGTGAATACACAAAACCTCTCCTCCTTCACAGCCTTTGCACATCTCCGTTGGATTGAGCCCTTTTCCTTACTTCCAGATATTTTATGGTTCATTCTTTCTTCTTTCTCACTAAGTCCTACGCTGCCAAACTTTTTAAAAATAGTAATACCCTCACCTTGGCTTTCATTAAGCCCCCTTCCCACCAAATATTTTTTGAGAGCACTTATCACTGACTCTTTGATATAATATGTAATTTGTTTACTTGTATTTTTGGTTTGCTTCCTCTCATAGACTGTAAACTACGAGACAGGAAATTTTTTCTATTTCATTCACTTGTGTATCACTAGCATCTAAAACAGCCTGGTGTAGGAGATTGGTAAACATATGCTGAATAAATATATAAATGGCCTATCTTTCAATAAATTTAAATCTATCTCTAATATTAACTCACTAGTATATTATTTGGCAATGTGAATGTAGAATGTAGTTATTGATGATATTAGCCCCCACATCTTTTTTTTTTTTTTTGAGATGGAGCCTCACTCTGTCGCCCAGGCTGGATTGCAATGGTTTGATCTCTGCTCACTGCAACCTCCGCCTCTTGGGTTCCAGTGGTTCTCCTGCTTCAGTTTTCTAAGTAGCTGGGATTACAGGCACGGATCACCACACCCAGCTAATTTTTTTTTTATTTTTATTTTTAGTAGAGACGGGGTCTCACCATGTTGGCCAGGTGGCCTCAAACACCTGACCTCAAGTGATTTACCCACCTCAGCCTCCTAAAGTGCTGGGATTACAGGCATGAGCCAGTGTTCCTGGCCCACATCTTGATAATAGCTGAAATTCATATTTTGACATGATCAAGTATTTTAAATAGATTATAAATGTTAGTTAAGCTTCTCATATCTATAGTAAAAATTCAAACGGGGACTAAAGGCATTCATTTCTACCTGCTTTTCTTCTCATTTCTCATTCCCCAATCCTTCTCTCATCCCTTATGAAAATAAATGTTCTCTCAGTGATATGATTTTTATTCTGAAGGTACTTTTAATCTCAATAAAATAATAAAAATAGTAAAATCTTTCGCTTCGAATTTCCCATTTTATTAGTTGAGTTTAATCTAACTAGAATTTCTGAATTATTCACTGGAAACCTCACTTTAGTAAGATATAACTTTAAGTGGACAGAGTTTAAAGTAATGCCCTCATTTATACTGAAATAGCATGTGATACAGAGGTGGATCAAAATTCAAAATAGTACAAAACTCACTTGTAATCTGTTCCTATTTCCATAGTTACCAAGACTGAATGACTAAGTCAATTACATTCAATAAACCCCTGACATTGCTTTGGCAGAATCTAGCTGGGTAATCCAGCCATTCATCTTACAATTTAATTCATCTTGCATTTAATGAGATCTCATAGTATATTTACTCAAAACTTGAAGGAATTTCATGAGATTATTAATTTAGCTTCTTGCCTTTATGCAATTTAATGGCCTTCTTTGAATCTATCCTCTGCAAAATTTTTCCAGCAGAACTCTAAGAGGCTTGATATTTCCCTCAAAAGTAGATACTTAGTTTAGAGCTTTTCGAGCAGGAAGATAGTTGTGGTGAAATACTCATTACCTGTTCTTGTTTTCCAGGCCAATAAATCTCAGTCTTTCTTTTTCTTTTTCTTTTTTTTTTTTTTTTTTTTTTGGATGAAGTTTCACTCTTGTAGCCCTGGATGGAGTGGTGCAATGGCACAATCTCTGCTCACTGCAACCTCCACCTCCCGGGTTCAAGCAATTCTCCTGCCTCAGCCTTCTCAGTAGTTGGGATTACAGGTGCCTGCCACCATGCCTGGCTAATTTTTGTATTTTTGGTAGAGGCTGTGTTTCGCCATGTTGGCCAGGCTGGTCTCAAATTCCTGACCTCCTGTGATCTACCTGCCTTGGCCTCCCAAATTGCTGGGATTACAGGCATGAGCCACTGTGCCCAACTGCCAATAAATCTTATGATATTATTGTAGGTATGCTATTACAATAAAAGAGCTTTAGATGTATACATTTAAAAATTTAGATTCTAGGCTCAGTTCTGCCACTAATTGATGGTGTGACCTTGGGTGAGTTATTTCACTTATCTTGACCTCAATTTCTCACTTTTAAGGAGGATTAATAAGAACACATAAAGATTTATTCTGCACATTATCTGAGCCAGAGATACTTTCTTTTAAGTTCGACATGTTACTCTTTACAGAAACTTTATAAAGCTATATCTTCATACACGCATTTAATTGATGGAGAAGCTGAGGCTCAAAAACTTTAAGCGACATACCAAAAACCTTCTTCAAAATTGCTTCAGTCCATTTTTAAGAAAAAAGTCCAGCTATTGAAGTGCAATTTTTCTGTAAGCTGCTTCTCTAAGACACTTTGGCTTGTGGTTGCAACTAAGTCCTTCATCAAAGGTGCAAAGCATGGTCCAATCTATCCATTGGTTCTCCTTTCTCAATTTCTGTCCTCTTTTCTCCTATCTCTAACGTGGACCTTTCTCTTCATCCTCATTGTAGGTACCTAGCAGGTAATGGCATATCTAGCAGGTATGCTGGGTAGTAACAGTCTCTCAGGCAGGAAACTAATTTTGTAATGTAACCTGTTCCAACTTTAATAGGTTGAACCACATTCAAAAGCAAAAGTTTTTCTTCCCTGTGAGTAAAAGAGCATATATTTTTAAAAACAAAAAGAATATACATAAGACAAGTATTCAGTAGTTCATTTTCCTTTTCCATATCTCTCCTCTCTGCACTGATCTAAAAACATAGGTGAGATTAGAAATGCGATAATTAGCAGGATGTCTCCAGCTTTGTTCTTGTTGCTTAGGATTATCTTGGCTATACAAGCTCCTTTTAGGTTCCATATGACATTTAAGGTATTTTTTTTTCTAGTTCTATGAAGAAAGTCAGTGGAGCTTGATGGAAATGACATTGAATCCATAAATTATTTTGGGCAGTATGGCCATTTACACAATATTGATTCTTCTTATCCAAGAAAATGGAATGTTTTTCAATTGTTTTTGTCCTCTCTTAGTTCCTTGAGCACTGGTTTGTAGTTCTCCTTGAAGAGGTCCTTCACATTCCTTGTAAGTTGTATTCCTAGGTATTTTGTTTTCTTTGTAGCACGTGTGAATGGGAGTTCTCTCATGATTTGACTCTCTGCTTGTCTATTATTGGTGTATAGGAATTCTTGTGATTTTTTCCCATTGATTTTGTATCCTGAGACTTTGCTGAAGTTACTTATCAGCTTAAGGAGTTTTGGGGCTGAGATAATGGAGTTTTCCAAATTACAGTCATGTCATCTTCAAAAAGAAAATTTGACTTCCTCTCTTTCTATTTGAATATCCTTTATTTATTTCTATTGCCTGATTACTCTGGCCAGAACTTCCAATACTATGTTGAATAGGAATGGTGAGAGAGGGCATCCTTGTCTTGTGCCAGTTTTCAAAGGGAATGCTTTCACCTTTTGCCCATTCAGTATGACACTGGCTATAAGTTTATTATAAGTAGCTCTTATTACTTTGAGATATGTTCCACCAATACTTAGTTTATTGAGAGTTTTAAGAATGAAGGGGTGTTGAATTTTATCAAAGGCCTTTTCTTATCAATTGAGATAATCATGTAGTTTTTGTCATTGGTTCTGTTTATGTGATGGATTACACTTATTGATTTGCATATGTTGAACCAGGCTTTCATCCCAGGAATGAAGCCTCAACTTGATCATGGTAGGTAAGCTTTTTGATGTGCTACTGGATTTGAACTATACTGCAAGGCTACAGTAACTAAAACAACATGGTACTGCTTCCAAAACAGATATATAGACCAATGGAACAGAACAGAGGCCTCAGAAATAACACCACACATCTGCAACCATCTGATCTTTGACAAATCTGACAAAAAAAGCAATGGGGAAAGGATTCCCTATTTAATAAATAGTGCTGGGAAAACTGGCTAGCCATATGCAGAAAACTAAAACTGGACCCCTTCTTTTGAAACAGAACAGAGGCCTCAGAAATAATACCACACACCTACAACCATCTGATCTTCAACAAACCTGACAAAAACAAGCAATGGGGGAAGGATTCCCTGTTTAATAGTGCTGGGAAAACTGGCTATCTATATGCAGAAAACTAAAACTAGACCCTTCCTTACGCTTTATACAAAAATTAACTCAAGATGAATTAAAGACTTAAATGTAAAGCCTAAAACCATAAAAACCCTAGAAGAAAACCTATGTAATACCATTCAGGACATAGGCATGGGCAAAGACTTCATGACTAAAATACAAAAAGCAATTGCAAGAAAAGCCAAAATTGACAAATGGGATCTAATTAAAGAGCTTCAGCTCAGCAAAAGAAAATATCATCAAAATGAACAGACAACCTACACAATGGGAGAAAATTGTCACAACCTATCTATCTGACAAAGGTCTAATATTAAGAATCTACAAGGAACTTAAACAAACTTACAAGAAAAAAAGAAACAAAAAGTGTGCGAAGGATATGAACAGACATTTCTCAAAAGAAGACATTTACACAGCCAACAGAAATATGAAAAAAAAGCTCATCATCACTCGTCATTAGAGAAATGCAAATAAAAACCATAATGAGATACCATCTCACACCAGTTAGAGTGGTGATCATTAAAAGGTCTGGAAAAAGCAGATGCTGGCAAGGATGAGGAGAAATGGAAACACCTTTACACTGTTGGTGAGAGTGTAAATTAGTTCAAACATTGTGGAAGACAGTGTGGCAATTCCTCAAGAATCTAGAACAAGAAATACCATTTGACCTAGCAATCCCATTACTGGGTATATACTCAAAGGATTATAAATCATTTTGCACATGTATGTTTACTGCAGCACTATTTACAACAGCAAAGACTTAGGGCCAACTCAAATGTCCATCAACAATAGACTGGGTAAAGAAAATGTGGCACATATACATCATGGAATGCTATGCAGCCATAAAAAAGAATGAGTTCATGTCCTTTGTAGGGACATGGATGAAGCTGGAAACCATCATCTTCAGCAAACTAACACAGGAAGAGGAAAACAAACACCCCATCTTCCCACTCATAAGTGGGAGTTGAACAATGAGAATACATGGACACAGGGAGGGGAACATCACACACCAGAGTCTGTCAGGGGTTGGTGGGAAAGGGGAGGGAGAGCATTAGGACAAATACTTAATGCATGTGGGGCTTAAAACATAGATGATATATTGATAGGTGCAGGAAACCACCATGGCACATGTATACCTATGTAACATACCTGCACTTTCTGCACATATATCCCAGAACTCAATGTAAAAGAAAAAAAAATTAAATTCAAATACGGCTCCATGGTTTAGTTAATTGTAATATATTATGAATCACCTGCTTTCTTTCTTTGTCCTGTGGGTATGTAAAAAGTTAACATTAAAGAAATTCGGGTGAAGAAAAAGAAAGAAATGGGATAATTATTTTTGCTTTTTGTCTTTTACAAAAGAGCATATTGCAAATTAAATAGCTTGAGATAGTTGCTTACATTGACATAGCAGATAAGTGGTAAGGCAAAGATGCATGTCTACCACACACATTTCATTTAGCTGAAGCTTTAACTGGTTTAAAGGACTTTTGTGCATCTAGGAGAGATAGGCTTAAACATACGACATGGAGAAAAGAAGTTTCCTTCCTGCAATTCAGAGCAAACGGGAGTTTAACTAATTGGCCCTAAGGTTTGTTTTTGCCCTTGGCCTCTCTGAACTTAGTGGCTCCCTGGACGTCCTTAAGGGTTTGGTTGGGATTTATGGTTTCCCTGGAGCTCCTGAGGATGGAAAGTCTGCCTTAGACATTTGAAAACTTGTGTGGTAATTACTAAAAATTTCCAATGCAGTAGATAGAAAAACTCATGTTTTTTTCAAAACAGAAACCGGGAAAAGAGCCGTCTTCAGAGGTCTTTGTCTATCAGAGCACAGGAATAGTTTCATAAACCTTGAAGAACCCAATTAAGAGACTTCCTCTATTTTCCACAACCCTCTTCCTCATTCCAACATAGACTCTGTTGTTTTGTTTAACCCAGTGCTTCTGGGGGAAGAGCCATGTGAAGTAGGTCCCCATGCAGAGTCATTCTGTGTGTAAACTACTCACATTCCACAAGTGCTTGTGATAGAAAGCATTGATAATTCTCAATGAAGTATAGTTTGCATGTTTATCTGGGTTTCATATGATTCTACTTCCAAATAAATTAAAATTGACAATACAAAAAACATAGTTTATTGGAGGTTATGTTTGTTTTTAAGAAAAAAGGTCAGTTTTTTGTTTTTTTTTTTTTGGGATGAAGTCTTGTTCTGTTGCCCAGGCTGGAGTGCAGTGGCGTGATCCCAGCTCACTGCAAGCCCCGCCTCCTGGGTTCATGTATTATCCTGCCTCAGCCTCCTGAGTAGCTAGGACTACAGGTGCCCGCAACCACCCCTGGCTGATTTTTGGGTTTCACCGTGTTAGCCAGGATGGTCTCGATCTCCTGACCTCATGATACGCCTGCCTCAGCCTCCCAAAGTGCTGGGATTACAGGCATGAGCCACTGCACCTGGCCAAAAGGTAAGTTTTTTAAATGTCTGAAATGCATTCTTCACATTACCTCCTCAAGACTGATTTAATAGGATCTATACTTCATGTATCTTTTGTAAAATATGGGGCTCCTGGGGAGTATTTTCACCAATGAAAGGTAACATTCCAGAGCTCTAGGAGTTCTAAGCCTTCCCTGCTTCATCAGAAAGCTATATTCTCTTGTCAAACCCTCTCTGCTCCCAAAAGGTAGGCTTCAACACCATTGCATTCAGGCCAACCTGGCAGAAATTTCTAACTTCAGGGTCTTCTCATGTGATGAGCTCAAGATCAGTGGTGATGCTTCTGGGACAGGCATAAGATGGAGGAGAGGAGCTGCACTTTTTACATATTTGCACTATCTACACACCTCTCAAGACCCTTGGCAATGCTCGCTCATGATCCACAGTCACATTCTCTCCATGCTTTTGGGAAAAGTGATAATAAAGTAGGTAGAGAGAAAGAAGCTAAACTGTGTGATGAAATCTTGGATCAAACTACTCTCTCTAACAGTCTAACAGTCTTTGCTCACCTCCCTCTGTGTATCTTTCTATGTATATATATATTATCCTAGCCCCTGACTCTGTTGCTGTTTACTATTGCTCTCCTCTTTCTTGTTCTGACTTCATTGAGTCCCTGCCCTTTTCCCCTCTCGCTATTATTTGTTAGGTATCCAGTTTTCTGCTTTGATACTTGCCTGACCATGAAGTTTACAGGACTTGATTTGGGGGTCAGTTCAGGAAACTAAGGTGTCAATTGGCATCCTTCTCTGATAGCTCAGGATTTCTCCTTTCTAGGGTGAAATTCACATTGATAGTTGTGATTTGATGTTTTATATGACATGTAGGAAGGATGCTAGAGAGAGACGCTATCTAGTTTCATAGCATCCCCTTCTAGTTATAGCCTAACTGTACCTAGTAAAACTGTCTGTATCACAGGTCAAACTGTACATAAAATATAATAAGGCAAATAGCAAAACTAACCTTACAACAAAATGTCACGTCAAATGAAATAACAAATGTGAATACTCATTTAAATTATAAGGTCATAGAACAAGAATAGCATATAATATAAGATTACCTTATTTAATTCAATATATATTTAATAAAACACATGGCAATATAGGAGTATAGGAAATAGAGGTGATGTTTATTTTTCTTGGGGGGGAAATGGAAGACTTTTGGGACCAGATATAATTTGAACTGCTTAAAATTTAAACAGGTGACTGTGAAAATTAAGGCTTAAGAAGAATAAATAATATGCACCACTACTGTGGTGATTCCCGAGATAAGTAAAGTAAGATAGTCCAAGTGGTATGAGAAACTAATGACTGAACTAGTGGTAAGATTCTAAAGTGGTATTGATCTGAGCTAGTTCAGGCACCTCGTAAAAGTGCTGTTTCCTGTTGTTATGTCCTCAGATCTTCTCTTTTGTTTATTTAAAATAAACCAAAATAGAATTGCATTATCTGGATTTCATGGTTATCTATTATCTGCCCATGAATTTATCTCTTACACCTTTTTGATTTAAGGAGAGTGTAGTTTCTATGGAAGTTATCTCTATGTTGGCCTAAAGCAATACACTTCTTAGGATTTTGTACTAACTCTTCTCACTTAACTTCTCCTCTCCTCATAGGTGTCTTTGTTTTTATACCCCCCAAAAAACTGTGATGTAGTGAAATAAATAATTTATCTATTTTCTCTTTTTTCCCAGAGATAATTGAAACTGCCAATGAGAGTTTACAGTTAGTATAACAACCTTAGTCTCTCACATTGAACTAATATTATTTCAGCTGAATGGAAAAGAAACAGTTTTATAGCTTTATTAGAGATTAATGAAAAAATTGAATTACTAACTTTGAAATATTTATTCTACTTTGGGAAACCCAACACAAGTGTATTGAATAACTGAGTGTCTGAAATCCTTTCTGAAATTTCAGTTTAATAAAGGTTTTCCCAGAAAAACAAATGATGAGGGAATTTATCACCACTAGACTGGCCCTCCAGGAAATGCTTAAAGGAGTAATAAATATGGAAATAAAAAAATAATATTTACCATCATGAAATCAATCAGAAATGTAAAACTCACAGGTCTTATAATAAAATAATCACATAGAGGAGAAAGAGAAAGGAATCAAATGTCAACATGACAGAAAAACCACAAAAGACAAAAAGCCAGAGGAAAAAAAGAAACAGAATTATGAAACAACTTGAAAACAATTAACAGTGTGACAGAAACAAAGCCTTACATATAAATATTAACTTTGCATGTAGATGGATTAAATGCTCCAGTTAAAAGATACAGATTGGCAGAATGAATTTAAAAACCTGATTCAGCTATATGCTGCTGAAAAGAAACTCATCATACCTCAAAGATACATATAGACTGTAAGGGATAGAAAAACACATTCCATGCAAATAGAAACCAAAAGCATGCATGAGTAGCTAAATTAAAAAAACAAATATTACTAGACCTAAATAAAGATAGAGACAGCAACACAATAATATTGGGAGACTTTGACACACTATTCACAGCACTAGACCCATCATTAAGATGGAAAATTAACAAAGAAACATTGGACTTAAGTTAGACCTTAGACCAAATGGATTTAATGACATTTACAGAACATTCTATCCAACAACCCCAGAATATATATTCTTTTCATTAGCACATGGAACATTCTCCAAGGTAGACCACATGTGAAGTCACAAAACAAGACTTAACAAATTTTTAAAAATCAAAATCATAGCAAGTATCTTCTCAGAACACAGTAAAGTTAGAAATCAATACCGAGAGGAACTTCAGAAACTATACAAATACATGGAAATTAAACAGTATGCTCCTGAATGATCACTGGGTCAATGAAGAAAGTAAGATGAAAATTTAAAGCAATTAAAATAAATGAATATAAAAACACAACACACAAAGACCTGTGGGATAGAGCAAAACTGCTGCTATTAGGGAATAGCATTATGCCTACACTAAGAAGATAAAAAGATGACAAATTTACAACCTAACATCACACCTCAAGGAACTAGAAAAAGAAGAACAAACCAAGTCCCCCAACCCCAGTTGGCAGAAGAAAAAACAAAAATCAGAGCACAATGGTATAAAAAGAGACCAAAAAATTACAAAGAAACAAAAAAATAAAAAGTTGGTCTTTCAAAAAGATAAAGAAAACTGATAAACCACTACCTAGACTAATCAAAAAAAAAGGAGATCAAAATAAACACAATCAGAAATAGAAAAGGAGACAATACAACTGAAACCACAGAAATACAGAAGATCATCAGATAGTACTATGAATAACTATGTGCTCACAAACTAGAAAACCTAGAGGAAACTGATAAATTCCTGGAAGCAAACAACATCTAGAGATTGAAACAGCATAAAATTGTATTCCTGAGGAGACCAATAATAAGTAGTAAGATTGAATCAGTAATAAAAAATCTCCAAATGTATTCCTTGCTAAGTTCTGCCAAACATACAAAGAACTAATGCCAATCCTTCGATTCCAAAAAGTCAAAGAGAAAGGAATTCTACCTAATGACTTCTATGGGGTCAGTATCACCCTGATACCAAAACTAGAGAAGGAAAAAACAAAGAAAGAAAAAAACTATGGATCAATATTCTTGATGATCATAGATGCAAAATCCTCAACAAAATACTAGCAAATTGAATCTGATAGCACATCAAAACAATAATACACCATGATGAAGTGGGATTATCCTAGGGATGCAACAATGGTTCAATATACACAGATCAGTAAATATAATGTATTATATAAACAGAATTAAGGCAAAAATCATATATTCCTCTCAATGGACTCAGAAAAAGCATTAATATAAACTTCAGCAGCCCACTCATAAAAAATTGCAACAAACTAGGCATACAAGTAGCATACCTCAAGATAATAAAGGTCATATATGACAAACCTACAAATAAGTTGAAAGCATTCCTGTAAGACCTGGAACAAGGGAAAGATGCCCACTTTCACCACTGTTATTCAACATAGTAGTGGCAGTCCTCATTACAGCAGTGACGAAAGAGTAAAAAAGTAAAAGGCATTGGAAACGGAAGAGAGAAAGTCAAACTATCCATATTTGTTGATAATATAATCTTGTATCTAGAAAACCCTAGGCTCTACCAAATACCTCTTAGATTTAATGAATGAATTCAGTAAAATTTCAGGATACAACATTAATGTATGCAACTCGGTAGTGTTTCTACACCAATAATGATCCAGCCAAGGACAAAATCAAGAAGGCAGTCCCGTTTACAGTAGTTACCAAAAAATAAATAACATACCTAGGAATATATTTAAGCAAGGAAGTGAAAGATCACTACAAAGACAACTACAAAACACCAATGAAAGCAATCATAGATGACACAAACAAATGGAAATACATCCCATGATCATAGATCAGAAGAATTCATGTTATTAAAATGACCATACTAACCAAAGCAATCTACGGGTTCAATGTAATCTGTATCAAAATGCCAATGCCATTTTCCACAGAATTAGAAAAAACAATTCTAAAGTTCAAATCACACCAAAAAAGAGCTTGAACGGCCAAAGCAATCCTAAGCAAAAATAACAAAGCTGGAGGAATTACATTGCCTGACTTCAAATTATTCTACAAGACATTTATAACCAAAACAGCGTAGTACTGGTATAAACATGTTATATAGATCAATGTAATAGAGGAGAAACCAAGAAATAAAGCCACTTACACATAGCCAGTTGATCTTTGATAAACTGAATAAAAACATACAATGGGGACAGAATACCCTATTCAATAAATGGTGTTGGGAAAATTGGATTGCCATACACAGAAAAATGAAAATGGACCCCTATCTCCCAGAATATACAAAAATTAATGCAAGAAAAATAGATGACTTGAACATAAGACCTGAAAGCATAAAACTACTGGAAGAAAATCTAGGAAAAACTCTTCTAGACATTGGTCTAGGTAAATAATTCATGACTAAGACCTCAAAAGTACAGGCAAAAACTACAAAAAAATAGACAAATGGGACATAACTGAATGAAAATCTTCTGCACAACAGAACAAATAATCAACAGAGTTAGCAGACAACCTGAAGAATGGAAGAAAATATCTGCAAACTATATATCTGACAGGGGACAAATATCTAAAATTTACAAGAAATTCAAACAACTCAACAAAACCCAACCCAAATAATTCCATTAAAAAGTGGGCTAGGCTGGGCACAGTGGTTCACACCTGTAATCCCAGCACTTTGGGAGGCTGAGGTGGGCAAATCACAAGGTCGGGAGTTCAAGACTAGCATGGCCAAGATGGTGAAACCCCATCTCTACTAACAATACAAAACTTAGCTGGGCATGATGGCACATGCCTGTAATCCCAGCTACTCAGGAGGCTGAGGCAGGAGAATAGCTTGAACCAGGACCTGAGAGGCAGAGGTTGCAGTGAGCCAAGATCATGCCACTGCACTCCAGCCTGGGTTACAGAATGAGATTCCATCTCAAAAAATAAATACAATAAAACAAAATAAAGTAAAATAGAATAAAATTAGTTGGGCATGGTGTCACACACCTCTGTATTCCCAGCTACTTGAGAGGCTGAGGCAAGAGAATCATTTGAACTCCAGAGGCAGAGGTTGCTGTGAGCTGAGATCATGCTACTGCACTCCAGCCTGGGTGACAGAGTGAGACTCCATCTCAAAAAAAAAAAAAAAAAGTGGGCTAAGGACATGAATAGAATTGGCCTACAGACATATGGAAAAAAATGTTCAACATCACTAATTATCACCAGTAAAATGCAAATTAAAACCACAATAAGATACTATCTTACACAAACCAAAATGGCTATTATTAAGAAAACAAGAACATATATTGGAGAAGATGTAGAGAAAAGGGGACTCTTATACAGTGTTGGTGGAAGTATAAATTAGAATGGACCTTTGAGACTGGCCCAGTAGTCCCATAAATCATTGTTTTTAGATGAACATAGAAATTGACCCTTTTCTACTGTTAAAGCTGGAAACTTGTATTTGTTTTATCTAGAGTTCCTTCCTCAGGAAAGGACATTCAGGAAGTATTAAAGAAATGAAACTCACCAGATCACTGCACCAGATGCCTCCTTGCCCCTCCCCAGTTCCTGTTATCTTACACATTGTTACATTTCTTCCCTGATATATATAAACCCCTTGTTTTAGTCAACCAGGGAGATGGATTTGAGACTGCGCTCCCATCCCCTTGACTGAAGCACCCAATTAAATCCTTCCTCCTTGGCAATACTTGTCATCTCAGTGACTGGCTTTCTGCATGGTGAGGAGCAGGACATAGACCAAACCCCTGGTGTTTTGGTAACTCCTTTATATGGAAATTTGTATGGATATTTCTCAAAGAACTAAAAATAGAACTACTACTTCATCCAGCAATCCCACTACTATGTATCTATCCAAAAGAAAAGAAATTATTATATCAAGAAGATACCTGCTCTTCTATGTTCATTGTAGTACTATTTACAATAGCAAAGGTATGAAATCAAACTTAGTGTCCATCAGTGGAGGATTAGATAAAGAAAGTGTGTTTTATATATATATATATATATATATATATATATATATAATGGAATAGTATTCAGCCATAAAATAGAGTGAAATAATGCTTTTTGCAGAAATATGGATGGAACTGGAGGCCATTATCTTGAGTGAAACAATTCAGAAACAGAAAGATGAATACCATATGTTTTCACTTATAAATAGGGAGCTAAGTTATGTGTACACATGGAAGCAGAGTGCAGAATGGCAGACAATAAGGACTTGGAGGGGCAGGGGAGGTTATTTGGAGGGTAGAAGAAGGGAAGTTGCTTGGTGGGTACAATATAATTTGCTCCAGTGATAGATGCACTAAAAGCCTTGATTTTATCACAATCAAATATATTAATGCAGCAAAGTTGCACTTGTCCCCCATGATCATATGCAAATAAAAATATAAAATTAAATTTAAAAAGAAAATCTGGTTTATATTTTAAAAATAAAAGTATATGTAGTAAAAAAGCAATTTGCTTAATTAAATGTGCACTGAACAATTTAAATGAAATATAAGTCTTAAGTGTGAGTATGATGCTATGGACAATAGAAAGTCCATTTTGTCCAATAGATTATGATTAACTGTGGCCCTGCAATCACTGAGGTGTATCAAGATCATCTCTATTAATGATTCTATTTTCATCAAAAATGCTTTCTATGGTAATTTACTTTTTGTTATTGTTAATATAAGAAATTACAATTACAAACCAGTAATTTATCTCTCTCAAGATTCTTTCCTTTGCTCACTTTGATGAAGCGATCTGCCAGTTTGTGAACTTCTGTTTCAGATGTCCCTGTAGCAAGGAACTGAGAACAGCCTTTGATTAATATCCAATGAACAACTGTTGAGGCCCTCAGTCCAACAATTTGAAAGGAAGTGAACTCTGCCAGCAAACATATGAACTTGGGAGTAGAATCTTTCCCAGTTAATTAAGATGAGACCATAGCCCTGGTTACACCTTAACTGAAGCCCTGTGAAAGACCCCTGAAAAACTCAGAGAAGTCATGCCTAGATTCCTAATCAGAAGACACTGTGAAAAATAAATATCAGTTGTTTTAAACTGCAAAATTTGTGGAATTTTGTACACAATAATAGATAACTAATACTGTGAATATTTCAGCCTGTTCTCAAATTGCAGTTTCCCAGATAATGACTAAATTTATGTTTTGGTTTATAATATGAGCTCCTTTCTCCCTTTTATTTGGTCAAAATGAGCCAATCTATTAGAAATTATGTATATCTGGGTATTTGACAGAATTGATTGTTGCCCTGCAAATCTCAGATACTGATCCAGAGTTGCTTTGTGGTAAAGGAATAAGAAGATACAATCCAGAACTATGAAGATGCAGGCAATTTCTGAACTTTTCTTTCTGTATATCTATTTTGATGAGCTTCAAATTTCAATGCTACACATTCTCATGGTCAATGCAAATTAATATTTTTAATGCTAAAATTGTTGGAGAAGCTATGCCATTTTTGCATGTGACAGACAATATCAGAGATGCAGGTATCCTCCCCGGAGTATAGTGTTATTATATAAAAAGGATAGTTGTCTCATGCATATTTTGAATTCTGTATTTACTTAGAGTAAGGATCGACTTATAAAGGAGAGCCACAATGATACAGTGGTTTAAACAATATGAAATTTATTCTTCTTGCTGTAACAGTCCCATATAAATGGTCCAGGTTGGCAAGGCACATCCTCTTCTTCATTCAAGGACCCAGGTAGCTTCCAGGATGTTCTGAGTGATTCCCTAGAGGCTTCACACTCAAAGTGTGAGCCACATGCTAGAATCATCAATATCACCAAGGAGCTTGTCAGAAACACAGAATCCCAGGTTTCACCTTAGACCTGATGAATTGTAGGTTGCATTTAATCCTAGGTGTTTTGTTTGTACATTACAGTCTGAGAAGCAATGCCACAGTGCATGGTTATCTACAGTTGTGACACCACCAGCCTGGATGGGAGATGTCAAGAAGAGAAAATAAACTGGAGAAGCACACATCTAACCTTGTGAATTTCAGCCTGGAAGTTACACATATATCTCTGCTTACATCCAAATGACAAAAACTTAGTCACAGAGCTACATCTAGATGCATAGAGGACTGAGGAAGGTAAGCCCTGTTTGAGTGGACATGAACACAGGTACCCCTCTGTTATGGAGAGGGAGCGGATAATGGGCTTTAGTAGACAATTAGCAGCTTCTGTCAACGTTATCTGGCACCAGGAACATACACAGAAATATTTTCTCTCAAAATTAAATTAAATTCGACAAATATTTACTGACAAAATTATTATTGCCAAGTGCTATTCTAGGTAGCAGTGAAAAAAAATCCGTTTTCACAGCGAACTTTCTAGTGGATTATGCTCACTTAAAACATCGCATAGCAAGTTCAGGAGTTTTATGAGTTCCCAGGATTTGAAGATATTGCATGAACATTTCTCCAACTAGGAACTGCCAGTTTTATAAAGAGAATGTTTAAGTTTGTGTTTTGAATTCCCTCCAGCACTGTAACCTTTCTGTTTCCATAATAAATTTTATCCCCCCGCCCCCACCAAATCCCCTTTCATTAGATGTTCTGTATTTTAGGTCCATAATAAGCAGACTCCCCTGCAATTTCAATCTCTTATATGAACATTTCCTTTATTGTCTTGCTTTCCTGCTTCTCTCATCCTTGTTTCCACTTAAGTAAGGGATGTGTCCTTTTCCACAATCCTCAGGTGGGAGGCCTGGAAATGAGATTTTGTTATGATTGCTTCTTATTGCTACTTCCAGCTCATACTCCTTCCCCAGTTCATGATTATTCCTAGTTTTTAATCTCCATGTGATTATGCCAAACTCCATTCTTCCTTATAAAAATCATTTAGAGCTCCAGGGTCCTTCCCATTGTTCCTTGAAGGTGTTGGCTCCTGGTTCACCATCACTCAACGTGATTCTGCTACACTTCCTGATGATTTTAATATCCACGTAGATGATTCTTCAATATACTAGCTCCCAAATTGACAAATGGACCAATTTTCTTATAGGAATCTTGTTCTTTAATCTATCTCAGCGGCACTCCGATAGTCCTACCATAGACTTTCTTATTATCATTAGTTTAAATCTTTCTATAATCTCAATTTCATACCCACAACTTTTCAACCACCCCTCCATTATTTCCAGAGTACTTCTACTAGTGCCCAACTTTAACAATCTTTGACCTCATTGTGGCATACAAAACGTTGTTCCTGTCAACTTTTTACCTGACCCCAGACACACTCCTGACTAAGAAACTTTGAAAGATTCTTCTCTTAGTCTCAACTATTATTCTTCCTGATATCTGCATGGCTTACCCCATCACTTCCTTTGGTTGATTATTCAAATATGTCTTCTCAATAATGACTTTTCTGACTACCTTTTAGAATTGCAAATCCTACCCACTAACAGTTTCACTCCTATTCCTACATTTCTGTTTAATTTTTCCACTTAACACTATCATCATCTAACATGTCATGTAGTTTAGTTATTTATTTTGTTTACTGTTTGCATGCTAGAAAGTAATTTATATGAGGGTAGAAATGTTTGTGTTTTTAAACAAATTTACTGTTAAATCCCCACTGTTTAGAAGAGTGCTTGGTGCATAGTAAATAGTCAATAAATAATTACTGAATAAGTGAATGAATAATAATAAAAATACATAAATGGGCTTCTGCTCCTGGATGGATTGCAATAACTCATGGCCAAAAATTCTCCTATTGTGAACAATAGAAAATGAAGAATCACCTTCATGAGATACTGGAGACTGTTGGGGCAACCAAAACTGAATTGTGTAAGTATCTGGAGAGACACGACTTTCAATAAAGTGAGTTAAATTCTGTGGTCACTTTTACTCTGGGAGCATTTCTTGATTCTGGGCATGAGCAGGAGGTAGAGAACCTGGGCTTGGCACTGGTGGAGGGTCACTGGTGGAGGGTCACTGTCGGAGGTGCAGTAGGGACAGAAACACCAGCAGAGCTTCTGGAGGAAATCTGAAGAGCCTCAATCATGCAGTACTTTTTCTCAGGGCATTTGTCCAGTTCCAGGGGCTCTGTAAGGTGTGTTATAGGCCAAATCGTATCCCCCAAAAGATGCTGAAGTCTTAATCACCAGTACCTGTGCATGTGACCTTATTTGGAATTAGAGTCTTTACAAATGATCCAGTTAAAATAAGATTATTAGGGTGAGAATCCTACATAACTGTGTCCTTATTAAAAGTGGCAATTTAGACACGGAGACAGACATGTACACAAGGAGAATGTCATGTGAAGATGGAGGCAGAGATTGGCATCTAGATTCTAGGTTCTTGGCATCTATAAGCCAAGGAACTTCAAAGACTGTCAGCAAATCATCAGACGCTAGAGGAGAGGCATTGAACAGATCCTCCCTCGTAGTCCTCTGATGAAACCATATAATAAAACCAAATAATACAGAGAAGAAGGCCAAGAAATAGAATATAAAAGTGAGGAGAACATAAAAAAAGCTCAAACCTGGTTCTTTGAATAGATAAAATTGATAAATATCTACCACTGTGGTAGTAGCTACGTGGGTTTACACACTTGCCAAAACTCACCTAATATATATTTAAAATGCTGCATTTTATTTTATGTAAAGTATAACTTAAGAAGTTGATTTAAAAACAAAAGGATGTAAAAACATTATTATATTTTCATTTCTTCTCTTTCCCCTTTCCTCTCTCTACTGACTTTAAAATGTTTTAGAAATTATAGAAATATGAATTCATTGTTTTCATTATAATTACTGATAGTGAATTTTATAATTATCATTGGGATTAAGAATAATTATTATCACTTGCTAATTTATTATGATTATGATTATTAAATTATTATATTAATGGTAAATTTTTCCAGAATAGGAAATTAGGAGAAGTTAGTAAAAACTTGCCAGCCGGGTGCAGTGGCTCATGCCTGTAATCCCAGCACTTTGGGAAGCCGAGGCGGGTGGATCAAGAGGTCAGGAGTTTGAGACCAGCCTGACCAACATAGTGAATCCCTGTCTCTACTAAAAACACAAAAATTAGCTGGGCGTTTTGGTGTGTGCCTGTAATCCCAGCTACTCAGGAGGCTGAGGCAGGAGAATCATTTGAACCTGAGAGGTGGAGGTTGCAGTGAGCTGACATCATGCCACTGCACTCCAGCCTGGGAGACAGAGTGAGACTCCATCAAAAAAGAAAAAACAAACAAACAGGAAACAAACAAAAAAAAACTTGCCTAAAGTCATAGAAACACAAATGATGGAGCTAGAATTCAGTAATATCATATATATTTGAGTCTTTACTTGGGCCAGTCAAAAAGATTTGCTCTAAAGTAGAAGCTCTTTTAGTATTCTATGGAGCTCAGGCCCAATTCTTATTTTAAAAAAATGGTTTATGATGAAGGGGGGAAAAGGTATAGTATCCAATACTTGTAGGCTTCTTTACAAAGTCAGGACAAGAATAGGAATGCACACCGATGATATGCAATCAGCATCCACTGATGCTGATGATACTTCTCCTTTGCTCTAAAGGAGATTATTTTAGTAGACTACACTGGAAGGTGACTGAAAGTGTGCTTCAGTGGAGCACTTGTAACAGAAATGGGAGGAGTTTCTTAGGACAGGTGAGAAGAGGAAGGCTCAGAGGACAGAACTGCCAGTTGACAGACTTGTCTGGGATTAATTGGCCCCATGTTTGCTGTGGTCCTGGATTAACTTTGCTAAGTAGCTCACTGGGCAAGTCCCTAAGAGATGGGTGGGAAAGGGTGTATCCTTTGTCCCTCTGGAGGTTGGACATGTGTGACCTTTTATGAAATCTCTATAAGTACTTAATGGACGAAAAATAAATGTTTAATTCACATGCTGTGCCTGGGAATATTTTGGGGTAACAGAGCAAACTTTAGAGATGTTTCTACCCAGAATAGTGGGATATTTTCTTTTTATTCTAGAGATTTTTAGAAACAGAAGTAAGAAACCTTCTACCAGTATTTCAGTTTCTTTTTTAGAGTATAACTTAGGCCTTTTTAGGAAGGGTTGGCTCTCTGTGGAGTATCTCCTCTCCCCTTAGCTTCTGCAGCAGAAAGCAAGGGAAGAAAAATCTGAACTGCAATTCACACATTTCATGTAGACTACAGTTGATTCACCTTGGAAGTAAATCAGAATTCAAAAAGCGAAAACTAGCAGTTTTCTATGGGATGTTATCTCTTTTTTTAAACAAGAAAAAAGGTAAGTTTTCAAGCTTAACTGAACTATTTTCTCTCTTGCTTCCCATTTGGGATCAGTTTTAGGGCTGTTGCCAATATCTGGTTCTGTCTCATGAGAAACCTGGAGTTCCAAGGACATAGTTCCTTCAGTGACGAAAAGATTCCAATGTTTTACAGTTTTCCAGCTCACATTGGCCTCTGCTTGATGCAACAGTGTCTCAGGCCCAATTCTGACCAAAAAAAAAAAAAAGGAACACAATGAACGGGGCAAAGGTTGACTGGGCTACTTCCAGTCAATCTATAAATATTTTTAAAAATAACATTTAAATAGTACATTGACATAACCTTCTATGTGACATAAGCCCACCTTTGTTAAAAAAAAGTTAGCTGGGTATTGTGGCAGGCGCCTGTAGTCTCAGCTACTCGGGAGGCTGAGGCAGGAGAATGGCATGAACCCAGGAGATGGAGCTTGCAGTGAGCCGAGATCATGCCACTGCACTCCAGTCTAGGAGACAGAGCAAGACTCAGTCTCAAAAAAAAAAAAAAGAATAATAGTTATCTAATTATCTGTTATTATCCCAGTATACCTTAGAGGAAACCAATGTGCAGGTTTGATTGTTAGCCTGTATTCTTAACCACTATGACATACAGTGTCTATATTTGTGTATACAATATTTACATTAAAAAGTTTGGGCCAGGCACGGTGGCTCATGCCTGTAATCCCAGCACTTTGGGAGGCCAAGGTGGGTGGATCACCAGTATCCAATACTGGTAGATATCTTCTTTGCAAAGCTTAAGGTCAGGACAAAAATAGGAATGCACACTGATAATATGTAATCAGGATGCACTGATGCTGATGATACTGACTATCTTGGTACTTATGATACAGTGTTGGCTGCCCATGTCCTACTGTTACCCTGCTTACCATGTCTTCTTTGTGGGGTTAGAGTGAGAAATAATATAAGGAGTGGAGCAAAGGGAAGCAAAACTCTTTAGTGAAATCCTAGGAGAAACTACTCTCTTGCTCGTCCTTGTACTCTATGTTTTTCTCTGTCTTATCTCCTAGTTTTTCTTCCTTGACTCTTGCTCACAATGACTTTTTTTGTCTTTTTAGTTCTAATTTGTCTTATCATTCTAACCTTTTAAATCTCCTCTTCACTTTCATTTTTCAAATAAACATATAAAATGCTGATATCTTTGACCTATCCTAAAGACTACTACAACCATTTGATAGTCAGGGCACAACCTGAATTATCAGTGGTTTTCTTCTTTACCTGTTTATGGGTTTTCAGCTTGATCTTCATTCCACCTGGGTGGTTGGAGTCAGTGTTTTGCATGGCAGTGTCTGGTGGAGTGCAAAGGAGAGATTGCTGTGGATCAAAGAGGCTTGGGTTCTGGTCCTGGATCCTCTCTGACTGCTCTCTGGTAAACCCTACCTCTCAGCTTAGTCTGAAGTGTTCAAAACAGAACAACACCAACTTGCCTTACAGAATATTGTAAAATGAAGTGAATAAAAGATGTTGAAACAAAAGTGAGAGAAGAAGATACTTCAGGATTACATGTTTCAATAAACACCCCCCAGCACACACGATTTTAATAGTGAAAGGCCATCAGTGAGAGAGTCATTTGGAATAATCTGGGAAGGCTTTGTGGAGGAGATGGTATTAAAGCTGAGTACCCTGTCCACAGATAGAAAGGCAGCGTGGAGATTATAGCAGAGGAAAGGTCATTCAGCCACTGTCAAATATGGAAATTCAGGGAATAAGACTGTCTAGGTGTATTTATGAAGCACAGAAAGTGTCAGGTGTGGATGGAACATGAATGAGCAGTAGTTGAAGGACAAGTGGAAAGCCAAGTGAAGGCACTGAGTTGGGGGCTTTGAAAGCCACTGTGAGTATCTCTGCCATTGCATTTGGAAACCATAGTGATCATTGATTATATTCATGCATTATTATATTTCATTTAGAAATGAAATGTCCATTTTTATTTTTCAAGTAATAGGAAGGAGGCAAAAAGAGGGAGAAGATAGAAAGAGTGAGAAGAGGGAATACCTACATTGGGATCCTTCCTCCAGTTTATTGACATGGAACAGGCATCTCATAAAGGCCTGTGAGGATCCACTAAAAAAAAATCTATGAGTGGCCATTTGTAACATTAGTCTTTACAAAATGTCAGCCTAAATTTCCAGTGTGTGTGAGCTAATAGTTCTCACACTATTAGCTCATTTCTATGGGTTGTTATGTCTTTTATTAAAAATAACAACAACAACAACAACAACAAGAAAAAAGGTATGTTTTCAAGCTCAGCTGAACTATTTTCCCTCTTGCCCCCCACTTGGTACAAGTTTTAGGGCAATTTCCAATATCTACTTCTGTCTCCTGAGAAACCTGAAGTTCCAGGGACACATTTCCTTCAGCGATGAAAAGATTCCAATGTTTTAGAGTTCCCCAGCTCTCACTGGCCTCTGCTTGTGAAGCCATAGATATCTCACTCAAAGTCACTTAGATATCTCACTCAAAGTGAGATATTATTTTTCTTCCACTAAATCATGAGATATTTTACATTTTATTTAGAATTTAGTGTGTACTAAATACTGTGCAAAGTGAATTATGTTCTACATTTTTAGAATTTAAAATGATTCCATTAAAGCTGAGAAATGTTTAATTTTACTATTTCCCAGATTTTAAAATTTTCCACAGAGAATAATTAGGAGTGAGCACTTCTGATCCTTCTCTAAGAAAGAAGCAACAAGCGGGAAGCCACTGATGAGCCCTGTTTGGGATGCCTGCAGGCCATCACAGTGCTTGCTTTCCACTGAGTTTCTAAGTGCAGGCAACAGAAAGACAGATGTCTTCAGTGGGAATCTGACATCTTTAAGGAGGTAGGCTGTTTATTACAGACATGTTCAAATCCAATCGAACTAAATTTAGTAAAACAAAAATGTTAAATTCTATTGAACAACGCTGAGTGATTTTTGTTTTTAGATGATACATAAATCTTAATAAAAGCTGCTCTCATGTTTTTATGGCTTCAAATTTTGTGCTTTGACAAAGAAAAGTTATTCAAACTTCACAACCTGCCTTTCATCTTCAGCTAGGAGGACAATGTAACATTTTTAAGCTTTTCTACTGTAATTTTGGAGTCTGGCTAACTAGAGGTTTCATACTGATCTTCTATTTACCTCATAATACATTTGCTTTCTCATTTACATTAAGATGTGGTTTTCTTTCTCTCACTCCATATGCATTTACTTCTCTGGTTTTTATATCTCTGGGTCCCAACTTTTTTGACAACCAAAGACCTATTTTATTTCTATGTTCCTCTCATCATGTCTCATATATTCAAGGCATTATATGCTTTTTATTCTTTTTTATATTAATTTAAAATATTTGGAACTATCATTTCTAGCTTCTGATCAACATGAAGAACTAGTATGATCCATAGTGCTGATATAATTTCAGCCATTCATCAGTGAGAAGTTCAACTACATGTATCAAAACAAATAAAAATAATAACTTCAGCCATTCAGCAAAGGAAATTAATATTTTAAAACAATTGTGCAACTGTATTATGGGTAAATAAACAATTTAAATTAATATTTTTTAAAAATGAAAAGTTTCTCTTGGAAAGCCACTGCTAGTAATCAAAATAAAAATAATCATAACAATTGTGTGTAGTGCATAGCCATACCTTCTAAACGCTTTGCAGATATTGAATTATCTAATTTTCATAGCAAAACTAAAAGATAGATTGTATTATTTTTGTTTACATGTGATTATCAAGCTACTTTTTAAATGTCACCAGTGGGCAGTGGGGTGGGGTTTGAGTCCAGGCTGTGTGGCTTCAGATTATGTGCTCATCACTGTACTGTGCTAACACGACTTTCAACTCTGGTTTTGAATGTTCACAACTCTTAGAACCCAGTTGGGAACCTGACTCCCTTTAATTAAAGTTGTAGTTCATCTCTTTACATAAACTTGAATTTTTCACTGACCAGTATATTCTTTAAAAATGTTTACTCTTTCTCTAGAGGTGGTTTCTATGTTTCTAATATCAATTACATAATCTCTTACCTAGTTAATGATCTTATCTACATTTATCTTAAAATTCATATAACTTATTAGAAACAGGCCAGGTGCGGTGGCTCACACCTGTAATCCTAGCATTTTGGGAGGCCAAGGTGGGTGGAGCACTTGAGGCAAGGAATTTGAGATCAGTCTGGTCAACATGGTGAACCCTGTTTCCACCAAAAATACAAAAATTAGCTGGGCATGGTGGTTCATGGCTGTAATCCCAGCTACTTGGGAAGCTGAGGCAGAAGAATAGCTTGAAGCGGGGAAGCAGAGGCTGCAGTGAGCCAAGATCTTGCCACTGCACTCCAGCCTGGGCAACAGAGCAAGACCCTGTCTCAAACAAAACAAAACAAAACAGAACAAGAAACAGAGGAGAAATTTTCCTATTATTCACAATAAATCTGATTTAATAATTCTAATTAATTGATTAATAATTTTAATTCCAGATAATTCTGACTTAATATTTGAAGCAAAAAAATTATAGAATTACAGAAGAGTAGAAGAATATAGTATTTAATGTTTGAAACAACTGACTATATTAAAATGGGAAAATTAACATATTAAAGTATATAAAAGAAGATAGAAATAACAGAAAAAGAAAAATCATAATTCTTAATGAGTATAATTATTATTTTGTTAGATTAGTAGAAATTTTACTAAAGTATCAGTATTGCAAAAGATGGGCTTACAAAAGATTATAGATGATTACAAGGGCAATATTATCAAAAAATGTATAAAACCTGTAAAATTTGGTTCATAAAGTTTATATAAATATGTTAAAATATGATTTTATTTATATTAACCTAATAAGGTAATAAAACAATGTCACAGGGTAACTTTTTTTGATGTGGGCTCAACTGTTCTGAATAATCATCAATGAAATATTGACCACACTTGTACATTAAAAAAGGAATAGAGATAAACTTATAGGTAAATATCAATGGCTCTGGAAGTACATACAAGAAAATAAGTGTAATTTCCAGAGAGTAAGTTTAGAGATTTAAATAATTTAAAGAGATGTTTTAGTTGTTTTCACATTTTTCTGTTTATTTTGAATATTTTATCCTAATCAAATTATCTTATAATAAATACATATTTATTATATTAATAAAAGGGTATTAAGTATAGAAAAATAATTTTAATTCTTTTTTGTTTTGTTTTGTTGTTTTTTTTAAATTTTATTATTATTATACTTTAAATTTTAGGGTACATGTGCACAACGTGCAGGTTTGGTACATATGGATATGTGTGCCATGTTGGTGTGCTGCACCAATTAACTCTTCATTTAGCATTAGGTATATCTCCTAATGCAATCCCTCCTGCCTCCCCCTGCCTCACAACAGTCCCCGGTGTGTGATGTTCCCCTTCCTGTGTCCATGTGTTCTCATTGTTCAATTCCCACCTATGAGTGAGAACATGTGGTGCTTGGTTTTTTGTCATTGCGATAGTTTGCTCAGAATGATGGTTTCCAGTTTCATCCATGTACCTACAAATGACATGAACTCATCATTTTTTATGGCTGCCTAGTATTCCATGGTGTATAGGTGCCACATTTTCTTAATCCAGTCTATCGTTTTTGGACATTTGGGTTGGTTCCAAGTCTTTGCTATTGTGAATACTGCAGCAATAAACATACGTGTGCATGTGTCTTTAGAGCAGCATGATTTATAATCCTTTGGGTATATACCCAGTACTGGGATGGCTGGGTCAAATGGTGTTTCTAGTTCTAGATCCCTGAGGAATTGCCACACTGACTTACACAATGGTTGAGCTAGTTTGCAGTCCCACCAACAGTGTAAAAGTGTTCCTATTTCTCCACATCCTCTCCAGCACCTGTTTTTTCCTGACTTTTTAATGATCAACATTCTAACTGGTGTGAGATGGCATCTCATTGTGGTTTTGATTTGCATTTCTCTGATGGCCAGTGATGATGAGCATTTCTTCATGTGTTTTTTTTGGCTGCATAAATGTCTTCTTTTGAGAAGTGTCTGTTCATAACCTTTGCTCACTTTTTGATGGGGTTGTTTGTTTTTTTTCTTGTAAATTTGTTTGAGTTCATTGTAGATTCTGGATATTAGCCCTTTGTCAGATGAGTAGGTTGAAAAAATTTTCTCCCATTCTGTAGGTTGCCTGTTCACTCTGATAGAAGTTTCTTTTGCTGTGCAGAAGCTCTTGAGTTTATTTAGATCCCATTTGTCAATTTTGGCTTTTGTTGCCATTGCTTTTGGTGTTTTTGACATGAAGTCCTTGCCCATGCCTATGTCCTGAATGGTAATGCCTAGGTTTTCTTCTAGGGTTTTTATGGTTTTATTTCTAACATGTAAGTCTTTAATCCATCTTGAATTAATTTTGTTATAAGGTGTAAGGAAGGGATCCATTTTCAGCTTTCTACATATGGCCAGCCAGTTTTCTCAGCACCATTTATTAAATAGGGAATCCTTTCCCCATTTCTTGTTTTTGTCAGGTTTGTCAAAGATCAGATAGTTGTAGATATGCAGCATTGTTTCTGAGGGCTATGTTCTGTTCATTGGTCTATATCTCTGTTTTGGTACCAGTACCATGCTGTTATGGTTACTGTAGCCTTGTAGCATAGTTTGAAGTCAGGTAGTGTGATGCCTCCAGCTTTGTTCTTTTGGCTTAGGATTGACTTGGCAATGCGGGCTCTTTGTTGCTTCCATATGAACTTTAAAGTAGTTTTTTCCAATTCTGTGAGGAAAGTCATTGGTAGCTTGATGGGGATGGCATTGAATCTGTAAATTACCTTGGGCAGTATGGCCATTGTCACGATATTGATTCTTCCTACCCATGAGCATGGAATGTTATTCCATTTGTTTATATCCTCTTTTATTTCATTGAGTGGTGGTTGCTAGTTGTCCTTGAAGAGGTCCTTCACATCCCTTGTAAGTTGGATTCCTAGGTATTTTATTCTCTTTGAAGCAATTGCAAATGGTAGTTCACTCATGATTTGGCTCTCTGTTTGTCTGTTATTGGTGTATAAGAATGCTTGTGATTTTTGTACATTGATTTTGTATCCTGAGATTTTGCTGAAGTTGCTTATCAGATTGAGGAGATTTTGGTCTGAGACTGTGGGATTCTCTAGATATACAATCATGTCATCTGCAAACAGGGACAATTTGACTTCCTCTTTTCCTAATTGAATACTCTTTATTTCCTTCTCCTTCCTGATTGCCCTGGCCAGAATTTCCAACACTATGTTGAATAGGAGTGGTGAGAGAGGGCATCCCTGTCTTGTGCCAGTTTTCAGAGGGAATGCTTCCAGTTTTTGCCCATTGAGTATGATATTGGCTGTGGGTTTGTCATAGTTAGCTCTTATTATTTTGAGATATGTCCCATCAATACCTAATTTATTGAGAGTTTTTAGCATGAAGCGTTGTCGAATTTTGTCAAAGGCCTTTTCTGCATCTATTGAGATAATCATGTGGTTTTTGTCTTTGGTTCTGTTTATTTGCTGGATTACATTTATTGATTTGCATATGTTGAACTAGCCTTGCATCCCAGGGATGAAGCCCACTTGATCATGGTGGATAAGCTTTTTGATGTGCTGCTGGATTTGGTTTGCCAGTATTTTATTGAGGATTTTTGCATCGATGTTCATCAAGGATATTGGGCTAAAATTCTCTTTTATGTGTGTGTGTCTGCCAGGCTTTGGTATCAGGATGATGCTGGCCTCATAAAATGAGTTAGGAAGGATTCCCTCTTTTTCTATTGATTGGAATAGTTTCAGAAGGAATGGAACCAGCTCCTCTTTGTACCTCTGGTAGAATTCAGCTGTAAATCCATTGGGTCCTGGACTTTTTTTGGTTGGTACGCTATTGATTATTTCCTCAATTTCAGAGCCCGTTATTGGTCTATTCAGAGATTCAACTTCTTCCTGGTTTAGTCTTGGGAGGATGTATGTGTTTAGGAATTTATCCATTTCTTCCAGATTTTCTAGTTTATATGCATAGAGGTGTTTATAGTATTCTCTGATGGTAGTTTGTGTTTCTGTGGGATCGGTGGTGATATCCTCTTTATCATTTTTTATTACATCTATTTGCTGCTTCTCCCTTTTCTTCATTAGTCTTGCTATTGTTCTGTCAATTTAGTTGATCTTTTCAAAAAACCAGCTCCTGGATTCATTAATTTTTTGAAGGGTTCTTTGTGTCTCTATTTCCTTCAGTTCTGCTCTGGTCTTAGTTATTTCTTGCCTTCTGCTAGCTTTTGAATGTGTTTGCTCTTTCTTCTCTAGTTCTTTTAATTGTGATGTTAGGGTGTCAATTTTAGATCTTTCCTGCTTTCTCTTGTGGGCATTTAGTGCTATAAATTTCCCTCTACACATTGCTTTGAATTTGTCCCAGAGATTCTGGTATGTTTTGTCTTTGTTCTCATTGGTTTCAAAGAACATCTTTATTTCTGCCTTCATTTCATTGTTTACCCCGTAGTCATTCAGGAGGAGGTTGTTCAGTTTCCATGTAGTGGAGCGGTTTTGAATGAGTTTCTTAATCCTGAGTTCTAGTTTGATTGCACTGTGGTCTGAGAGACAGTTTGTTATAATTTTTGTTCTTTTACATTTGCTGAGGAGTGCTTTGCTTCCAACTATGTGGTCAGTTTTGGAGTAGGTGTGGTGTGCTGCTGAAAAGAATGTATATTCTGTTGATTTGGGGTGGAGAGTTCTGTAGACGTCTATTAGGTCTGCTTGGTGCAGAGCTGAGTTCAATTCCTGGATATCCTTGTTAACTTTCTGTCTCATTGATCTGTGTAATGTTGACAGTGGGGTGTTAAAGTCTTCCATTATTGTCGTGTGGGAGTCTAAGTCTGTTTGTAGGTCTCTAAGGACTTGCTTTGTGAATCTGGGTGCTCCTGTATTGGGTGCATATATATTAAGGATAGTTAGCTCTTCTTGTTGAGTTGATCCCTTTACCATTACGTAATGGCCTTCTTTGTTTCTTTTGATCTTTGTTGGTTTAAAGTCTGTTTCAACAGAGACTAGGATTGCAACCCCTGCCTTTTTTTGTTTTCCATTTGCTTGGTAGATCTTCTACTCTCTTCTGGCTTGTAGAGTTTCTGCCAAGAGATCAGCTGTAAATCTGATGGGCTTCCCTTTGTGGGTAACCCGACCTTTCTCTCTGGCTGCCCTTAACGGTTTTTCCTTCATTTCAACTTTGGTGAATCTGACAATTATGTGTCTTGGCATTACTCTTCTCAAGGAATATCTTTGTGACGTTCTGTGTATTTCCTGAATTTGAATGTTGGCCTGCCTTGCTAGATTGGGGAAGTTCTCCTGGATAATATCTTTAAGAGTGTTTTCCAACTTGTTTCCATTCTCCCCATCACTTTCAGGTACACCAATCAGATGTAGATTCGGTCTTTTCACATAGTCTCATATTTCTTGGAGGCTTCGTTCATTTCTTTTTATTCCTTTTTCTCTAAACTTCTCTTCTCACTTCATTTCATTCATTTCATCTTCATTTCATCTTCCATCACTGATAACCTTTCTTCCAGTTAATTGCATCGGCTACTGAGCCTCTGCATTCTTCACGTAGCTCTCGTGCCTTGGTTTTCAGCTCCATCGGGTCCTTTAAGGACTTCTCTGCATTGGTTATTCTAGTTATCCATTCGTATAATTTTTTTTCAAAACTTTTAACTTCTTTGTCATTGGTTCGAATTTCCTCCTGTAACTCAGAGTAGTTTGATCATCTGAAGCCTTCTTCTCTCAACTTGTCAAAGTCATTCTCCATCCAGCTTTGTTGCATTGCTTGTAAGGAGCTGTGTTCCTTTGGAGGAGAAGAGGTGCTCTGATTTTTAGAGTTTCCAGTTTTTCTGCTCTGTTTTTTTTCCCCATCTTTGTGGTTTTATCTACCTTTGGTCTTTGATGATGGTGATGTACAGATGGGGTTTTGCGGTGGATGTCCTTTCTGTTCGTTAGTTTTCCTTCTAACAGACAGGATCCTCAGCTGCAAGACTGTTGGAGTTTGCTAGAGGTCCACTCCAGATGCTGTTTTCCTGGGTGTCAGCAGCAGTGGCTGCAGAACAGCGGATATTGGTGAATGGCCAATGCTGCTGCCTGATCGTTCCTCTGGAAGTTTTGTCTCAGAGGAGTACCCGGCCATGTGAAGTGTCAGTCCACCCCTACTGGGGGGGTGCCTCCCAGTTAGGCTACTCGAGGGTCAGGAACCCACTTGAGGGGGCAGGCTGCCCCTTCTCAGATCTCAAGCTGCATGCTGGGAGAACCACTACTCTCTTCAAAGCTGTCAAAGAGGGACATTGAAGCCTGCAGAGGTTACTGCTATCTTTTTGTTTGTCTGTGCCCTGCCCCCAGAGGTGGAGCCTACAGAGGCAGGCAGGCCTCCTTGAGCTGTGGTGGGCTCCACCCAGTTCGAGCTTCCCAGCTGCTTTGTTTACCTAATCAAACAGCTAACTTGGCAATGGCGGATGCCCCTCCCCCAGCCTCACTGCCGCCTTGCAGTTTGATCTTGGACTGCTCTGCTAGCAATGAGCAAGACTCCGTGGGTGCAGGATCCTCTGAGCCAGGTGCAGGATATAATCTCTTGGCGTGCCATTTTTTAAGCCTGTTGGAAAAGTGCAGTATTAGGGTGGGAGTGACCCAATTTTCCAGGTGCCATCTGTCACCCCTTTCTTTGACCAGGAAAGGGAATTCCCTGACCCCTTGTGCTTCCCTGGTGAGGTGATACCTCGCCCTGCTTCGGCTTGTGCATGGTGCACTGGACCCACTGCCCTGCACCTACTGTCTGGCAGTCCCCAGTGAGATGAACCTGGTACTTCAGTTGGAAATGTAGAAATCACCCATCTTCTGTGTCGCTCACGCTGGGAGCTGTAGACCAGAGCTGTTCCTGTTCGGCAATCTTGGCATTGTCATAAATAACAATGATAATCTTTAGCATTTGGATAATAACACTGTACTTTGGAAGTTATTGTAAAATTGTTGTTTGCAGGATTGCTATGAGAGTAACAATTGAGAGCAACATAAATGTTTCCATGGTCAAATGGTCAAATAAATACTTCTTATAAAAATGTATACATTATCACACTATTAAATTAGTAATTAATGTATGGAAAGTATGGCAACATAAGAATAATAGCTCTAAAAATTCTGTCAAGACCAGAATACAAAATGATATTATATGATCATTCAATTATAATAACTATGCTATGAACAAGGACTTGAAATAGAAAAATCATAAAATTCTAAGTTAGAATTATGCAATTTTTTTTCAAATAATAATTTTAGAAAAAGTGCACTAGGGAATTTGGGACATATATGTAAAAAGGCACATATGATTAGAGAAAACATGCCTACTTAAGTCATAGCATGTTAGAAGATTTATATCAGTAGAGCATTTATAGGCAGCAAAGCTCAGTATTGTAATGGTATAAGTTTAAGAGTACAGTAAAGAGAGTAATGGATAGTTTCCTGAGCTCAAGTACACTAATCTCAAGATATTTTTCATACCTGTTACATCATGACCATCAGTGAGTTGACATCTTGAACACAGGTGGCATAAGTAAAAGGTTGTCAAACTATATTTTTTGTAAAGAATATTTCATCTAAGATACTGAAGGCATCACAGATAATGGACACAAAAATCAGTGAGCTGAATGAGAAGATCCTTTTCAGGGAGGATGCTTCAACAGTATTAGCACTTAACTATATTGGAACAGTGTTTTTCTGATTGCAAAGCACAGAGATAAAATGCATAATATATGAAATATGTGTGTATATATGTGTATGAATATGTGTGGGTATATAATCTTTCTTAATTCTGAAAATTCAGGAAATGGTAGGGAAAATTTTTGCACTATATATTTTTTTATACTATGAAGGCTAAGTTTCAAAGCAGTGGTCACTTGTCCAAGGAAAAAACAAGTTCAACAGTTTTCACTCTAGGTAGAAACAAAAATTTGTGAAGGACATTTATTTTTGACTCCCGAAATGTGAAAGCTTTAGTCTAATCTAATGATTCTCTAAATCAATGGTTAAATCCTGAAGAGGCCTGGGCATTTGAAGATTTATAAGGTTCCTAGGGGATTCTGGTTCACCCCAAAGAAAGTTGGAGGTAACAGAGCATGGACTAGGACAAAGGAATTCAGAAGCAAGCCCATGGATTTCCCCAAGATGTCATTTATTTTCTTCTGTCTGCAGATTAAACACTTGTTAACTGCATCCTACCTCCAGCCACTAATATGGTGATGAATACCAGTGTGACTGAATTCATTCTGTTTGGGTTGACACAGGATGCTGGAAAGCAGAAGGCAATATTTGGAATGTTCTTGATTCTTTACCTTGTGACTCTGTTGGGGAACTTTCTCATCATGGTGACTATTAAAACAAGCCAGACCCTCGGGTGTCCCATGTACTTTTTTCTGTTCTACTTGTCCTTTGCTGATGCTTGCTTCTCTACAACCACAACCACCAGATTGATTGTCGATGCCCTTTCTCAGAAGAAGGCCATTTCCTACAATGAGTGTATGACTCAGGTCTTTGCAGCCCATTTCTTTGGGTGCATGGAGATTTTTGTGCTCATCCTCATAGCCTTTGATCGTTATGTAGCCATTTGTAAGCCCTTTCGATACACAACTATCATGAGCTGGCATGTCTGAGGTGTGTTGGTGATTCTGGCCTGGGTGGTGTTTTGCATCCATTCTTCAGCATAAATTTTCCTGGCTTTGAGACTGCCTTTCTGTGGCCCAAATGTGATTTATCATTATTTCTGTGATTTGCAGCCCTTGTTGAAACTTGCCTGCATGGACACTTATGTGATAAATTTGCTAGTTGTGTCTAAGAGTGGGGCCATCTGCATGGTGAGTTTCATAATCCTGCTTATCTCCTATATTGTCATCTTATATTTTCTGAGAAACCACAGTGCAGAAGGAAGGCAAAAAGCACTTTCCACGTGTACCACCCACTTTATTGTGGTTGTCATATTTTTTGGTCCATGTATATTTATATACACACATCCACCAACCACCTTTCCAATAGACAAAATGGTGGCTGTGTTTTATACAATTGGGACACCTTTACTTAACCCTCTGATACTTAACCCACTGAGGAATGCAGAAGTGAAAAATGTCATGAAAAAATTATGGTGTAGCAAAATATGACATTAGTTAATAAATGACATGTGTCTGTTTCTTTAACCATTTAGTTTTTGTTGCATGAACTAGAAAGTATTTTTGTTTGGAAATTACCAAGATATGTGTGTGTGTATACATATAAGTGTGTATATGTATGTGCAAATGTATATATGTGTATATTCCTACTGTATGCTGAGATGATTGCATTACACTATGATTCCTTAAAGCTCATAATCATTTTGGCCAACCTGTGAAGGTCCTTATTTGAATTTCATCCACATTTTGCCATTTTCCCATGGTAACTTTGCTTCCTATACATTTTTTTTTAAAGAAATGTCCTAACTAATGACAGAATAATTGTGAGTGTGTGTGTGTATACGTGTACATGTACATGTACCAGTTCCTTTTCCAGATTTTATTCTAATAACTTATGAATGTGTTTATAAGAACCAATCCATAGGTGACTGGGAGCTTGTAGAATCAAAGTTGTCTTGGCCATTGGGGGATTAAAGAGGATACTCCCAGGAAATACTACTCTGGAAATCTGTGCCGAACCCTGCCTCACTGAGGATATCTATCTACATTGACAGACCCTCAAACTCCAATAAAAGCTGGAAAATTCAGTGAAAACCTAGACTCTGACTGGAAAATCTCTCAAAATTATTTGGTATTAAATAGACATTGTATTCATCCATTGAGGCTGCTGTAACGAAATACTATAAACTGGGTAGCCTACAAACAACAGATATTTATTTCTCAAAGTCCTGGAGGCTTGGAAGTTCAAGGTTAAGATGTCATCAGCAGATTCTGTGTCCAGTGAGGGACCCCTTTCTGATTCACAGGTTGCCGTCTTTTCACTATAAACTTACCTGGATGAAGGGACAAGAGTCTCTTCCTGGGGCCTATCTTATAAGGGCACTAAACACTTCCCAAAGGCCACACCTCCTGATACCACTAACTTGGGGGTTAGAATTTCAACATATTTCAACATATAAATTTCTGGGAGACATAGACATTTAGACCATAGCGGGCATAGACTAATTTGGACACACATTATAATTCCACATCTATTGCGTCTGGTCAAAATTTTTCTTTTAACATCTTGTTACATAAAAAATGTGAATTCATGAATAACTTACATCAACACTGGAATTCAAAATAATTTGTTTTCATTTGTAAATAGATTGTACTTTTTTCCAATTTGAGAAACATTTGTTTTCACTCATATGAAAGATTTTTATTGACAAAAGTTTGTACAATTAAACCTTATTTGTAAGCAGGAAAAACTTCCAAGTGAATTATACAGAGACTGACTTCAGGAAGGGGTAATGAGGACATGGGGAAGGAGAATCATGCCAAGTATAGGAGAAGGGCAAGAATAGGAGGTCTGAAAATCAACCTATTATTGATCAGGTAAGTGGGAAGAAGAAAAAAATCACAAAGTAACTTCATGAGAGAAACAAGACAGCACCTATAAAACCATTTTGTGATTTTATATGGTGAGGGGAGGCATTTTAAATTCCCCATCTCTACAGTTATGTCTGAGGTTTCTTGCATAAAGAAATGAACCTCAGGATCATGGTTAGTGTTGAAGTAATTTTGGCACCAGTCACTTCAAATAACTGGATTACCAAGGGGATATGTAGAACCAAGAGGATAACAGCCAGTCAGAGTCCTGTGAACACTGCAGAAATCACTTACGTTTCTCCTTTCTCTACCCTCTGAGTCAGAAGGACAGGATCTACATCAAAAGTTATAATGCCAGTACAGTAGACCTTTGAACATTTTGGGCGTTGGGGTGCCCACCCTCCCTGCAACACAGAGTTGAAAATCCACATGTAACTTTTAATTCTCCCAAAACTTGACTGCTAACAGCCTACTGTTGACTGGAAGCCTTACTGATAACATGAAGTTAAATAACACATATTTTGTATGCTATATGTATTATACACTATATTCTTACAATAAAATGAGCTAGAGAAAAAGAAAATGTTTTTAATAAAATCATAAGGAACAGAAAATATACTTACCATTCTTTAAGTGGAAGTGGATTATCATAAAGATTTTCATCCTTGTCATCTTCAGGTTTTGTAAGCTGCTGAAGAAGAGGAAGAGGAGGTGTTAGTCTTTTTGTCAGAAGGTTGGTGGAAGCAGAAGAAAATCCACCTATAAGTTAACTTGAACAGTTCAAACCTATGTTATTCAAGGGCCAACTGTATTTTAGTAAGTAGAACTGGGCTAAGGAATAATAACAGTGTTTGAATCCTAACTTACCATGAGCCTCTAGGCTGGACTGCAGTATAAAAACTCTATCAGGCTGGCTGTGGTGGCTCATGTCTATAATCTCAGTGCTTTGAGAGGCCAAGGCAGAAAGACCGTTTGAGCCCAGGAGTTGGAGGTTGCAGTGAGCTATGATCCTGCTACTGCACTCCAGCCTGGGTGACAGTGAGATCCTGTCTCTAAAAAATTACAATATTTAAATATATAAAAACTCTATGAGTAGAGAAGAATTTTCTTAAGCAGCAATTGTAGCAAAATTACTGAGATTGCATTTTATATGTGTCAGATACTCTTCCTGAAACAATCACTGTTTCCAAAAAGACAAGATTATCTGATTTCCCAAACCCAGGTCATATGCCCACACTTGAAGCATAGGTAGAGGCACCAATTGAACTAACCATGTGGTCTAGAATAGAAGGGTGTGCCTATTATGAAAAATAGGAAATGGATTGGGCGCGGTGGCTCACACCTGTAATCCCAGCGCTCTGGGAGGCCGAGGTGGGCGGATCATGAGGTCAGGAGATCAAGACCATCCTGCTTAACACGGTGAAACCCCATCTCTCCTGAAAATACAAAAATTAGCCAGGCATGGTGGTGGGTGCAGGTTGCAGTGAGATGAGATCATGCCACTGCACTCCATCCAGCCTGGGTGACAGAGCAAGACTCCTATCTCAAAAAAAAAAAAAAAAGAGAGAAAGAAAAAACATCTCTGCTTTACCCATTTTCACAATTGTTTTCTGAGGTCTGCATGACTGTCCTTATACTTTGTACAAATTAGAAAAGTGCTCTTCATTCTCAAAACACATTATTTCCATAAAGGAGAAAATTTTTATAATATATTTACCTATTTATCACATTACTCACTGTCATCTGTCAAAACACTGCTGAAATAAATATATTAATCTATGTTACCTCGATATAAATGACACTGCCTTAGATGTGTTGCTTATGTTGTTCCCAGAACAAGCAGGATCAGGCTGCTATTTCTCATGGCCCAAATAATGAGATGCAGATGAACTGGGGAGGAAGAGAGTTATTATTTCTGTAACGGGTTACAGGGAGAAGGCCTGGAAATTATCACCAGACCAACTCAAAATTACAAAGTTTTCCAGAGCTTATAAACCTTCTAAGCTATATGTCTACATGTAAGTGTGCAATTCGTTGAAAGAGATAAGTGATTAACTTCTTTTAATCTACAACTAAGGTCTGAGTCCTGAAGACCTTCTTCTGGAGCCTCAGTAAGTTTGTTTAACCTAAATGGGGTCTAGGTGCTTGGGTGATTACACTTACCTTGTCTTTTGCTAGATCATAAAGGTTTGGGGAGTTCCTTTAGACCCCAATAAACTTGTTTGTGGAGGCCTGGAGAGTTTCTTCAGACCTTCAATAAAACTTGTTTAATCCTAAAAAGGGTCCTGTTAAGAATTCCTTCATTATCCTGTCATTCTTCAAGGCCCAGGAAAAGCCTAGGTAAAACTCTTTGCGGGCTCTTTGTTACATTCCAGCCTTTGTATAAGGGCACTGCCTCAATCAGCTTTTAATGTTTAACCAAGTTACTCAGTCAGTGCTGGGACAGTTGTAATGGAGGCCTGCATTAGTGATACCTGCCCTGCCACGCTATACAGGTCACAGTCTTTAAACAAGTGTGTGGCAGCTTTCAATGTCCTCTTTAGGTAGAATCAACTCTTCTTATTGATACAGTTGTACACTTTGTCATGGGAGAGTCTTACTGCATCAGGGAGATATCCTGCCATTGACATTCAACCAGCAACCTCTTTCAGAGATACTGGTTAACAATAATTCTGGCTACAGCAGTGAAAGGGATTCCCACTGTAGGGTTCCATGCCTAACACCTTTATTTTTGCCTTACCTCCAAATTGGAAGCATTGGTGCTAGTCAAACAGATATCTTCTATTTGTTTTATGCATCATCACATCCTTTCTCAGGAAGGGTCATTAGCTGTTACGCAGGACCAGTCTGATTTAATCCCTCTCTCCCTCCTTTCCTCTTTTTCTCCCTTCTTCCTTACTTCCTATTGTTTTTGAAGTACATATCCAGTTCCATAAATGGTGGATTCAAAGTTGAAAAAGAGAGTTATGATCCCAATCCATATGGAACCTAGGTCTGTAGATATTCCTTAAACTTATTGAATACACAGGTGTCCGTTTTTTAGTTTCAGCCCTAAGGAAAGATTTGTCTTATTTCAAATATCTCTTAGAATTTCAATTTGAAATGAAAGGGCATGTGATTTAGAGATCTTTTTGTCAAAACATCTTTTCTCAGAGAAATTCCACTTTCTTCGCCTGGTATTTCTGCTCCTTTGATTTCCACCACGTCGTGATTTCATTATTATCCTGACACTTCTCCTATCTTACTTCTTGGTCCATTTAATAGTCTCCTCTGCTGTAACTCCCTGTTTTGTAAAAGTCTCTATATGAGCTTAGGAGTTTGACATCAGCCTGGGCAACATAGCAAGACCTTGCCTCTGCTAAAAATAAATAAAATAAAATAAAACAAAACAAGGCAAAATAAAATAAAATAAAATAAAATAAAATAAAATAAAAATTAGCTGGGTGTGACAGCATGTGCATGTCCATAGTCCCAGCTACTTGGGAGGCTGAATCAAAAGGATCACTGGAGCCCAGAACTTGGAGGCTGCAGTAAGCTATGATCATGCCACTACATCTGAGCTTGGGTGACAGAGCAAGACCATGTCTCCATCAATCAATCAATCAATCAATCAATCAATAAAGTCTCTGTAAACTTGGGTTCTATTCTTGGCTCACTCTTCTAAACTTGTCACATGCTTTACCTGCGTACTCTCATCTGCCCTTGTGCTTTCAGCTAACACTGACATTCACTAAATCTTGATGTGGAAGCTAAAGTAACTCCATCTAAGATGCTAATTTGCTATGCTGACTTCTGATTAAACCCAGATCCTGGAATGTCTTTAAGATTTCTACTTTCATATACTTACAGGAAATCTTGCCGTTAGGTCAAAACAACCTGGATGTTATCTTAAACACATATTTACATTAAGTCCTGCCCTTAGGCAAATTCCCTATCTTGCAACTGCTGGAGACATGGCTTCTGTTCATAAGTCCCTATTAAATGTTTCTTTCTAATAAACTAGATTTGTCAGCCTCCTTCTACAGCTTCTCGACTCCCTTGACTTTTGGGGCTAGGTTTACATAAACCTGTTCACTACAGAGTACTAGCTCTGCAGCCTCAGTTGTCTCCTGATTTTCATTTTGTAGATACAGCCTATTGGAAATCCCAACTTACACATCTTTTAGGGAATTCAACTGATTGCTTGCAGTGTTAAAGCTGAGCTCCTTAACTTGTATTTCTGAGAATACATATTAATTTATTCTCAACACCTTGCCTGGCTAGTATGCATCTCCCCATCACCATTTTCTATTGCTTTCTGACCCACAATATATGTTCTATAAATCCTGAATTTATTAAGACCATTGGTAATTATAGCCACCATTGTTGAGTCCTGTATCTGTTAACTATTCCTATGTAAAAACCATACAACCTCAGTGGCATGACATGATGTAATTTTTTTTTCTTCACACACACACCCACATGCACACACTCACCCACACACAAATACACACACAGTCATGTGTCATTTAACAATGGAGATATGTTCTGAGAAATGTTTCATTAGGTGATTTTATTGTTTTTCAAACACCATAGAATGTATTAACACAAACCTAGATAGTACAGCTTATTACACACCTAAGCTATATGGTGCAGCCCAGGTGTCCTCAACCCCCAGGGCATGGATCAGTATTGGTCCATGGCCTGTTAGGAACTGGGCTGCACAGCAAGAGGTGAGTGACAGGTGAGTGAGAGAAGCTTCATCTGTATTTACAGCTGCTCCTTATTGCTCACATTACCACCTGAGCTCTGCCTCCTGTCAGATCCACTGTGGCACTAGATTCTCATAGAGGCACAAACCCTATTGTGAACTGTGCATATGAGAGATCTAGGTTGCACACTTCTTATGAGAATCTAATGCCTGATGATCTGTCGCTGTCTCTCATCACCTCCAGATGGGACTGTCTAGTTTCAGGAAAACAAGTTCAGGGCTTCCATTGATTCTACATTGTAGTGAGTTGTATAATAACTGTATTATGTATTACAATGTGATAATAATAGAAATAAAGTGCACAATAAATGTAATGCACTTGAATCATCCAGAAACCATTCCACCCCCATCCATGGAAAAATTGTCTTCTATAAAACTGGTCTTTTGAGCCAAAAATGTTGGGGACTGCCGGTATAGCCTATTGCCTCTAGGTTTGTAGCCTAGGAGCAGTAGACTGTACCTAGGATGTTACTGTACTAAATACTGTAGACAATTGTAACACAATGGTAAGTACCTGTGCATGTAAACATAGAAAAGGTACTGTTAAAATACAGTATCATTAGCCAGGTGCGGTAGCTCACACCTGTAATCCCAGCACTTTTGGGAGGCCAAGGCGGGTGGGTCACCTGAGATGAGGAGTTCAAAACCAGCCTGGCCAACATGGCAAAGCCTTGTCTCTACTACAAATACATAAATTAGCCAGGCACAGTGGTGGGCACCTGTAATCCCAGCTACTTGGCAGGCTGAGGCAGGAGAATCGCTTTAACCCGGGAGGCGGAGGTTGCAGTGAGCTGAGATCATGCCATTGCACTCCAGCCTGGGTGACAGAGCAAGACTCTGTCTCAAAACAAACAAACAAAACAAAAAAAAAACAATGTAGTATCATCTTATGGGACCATCCTTGCATATGAGGTCTGTTGTTGACCAAGACAGAGCTATATGGTGCATTACTGTATTTGTGTGTTTATATATACATGAGTACTTACTATGGTAAACGAGGAAGAGAGAAAATAAACAATAAACTAACAAATACCTGGACAGCATGTTTTGTTAGAAGTCTATGTGTACATAGAAAAATGAAAAATGAAGCTTGGTAAGGAGGACCATCAGGGCTGGGGACGGTCTGCAATATTAAGCAGGTGGTCAGGGAAGGCTTCATGGAGAGCATCATCCTGAACAAATACTTGAACAGGGTAAGGGAGACAGCCATGTTGATACTGCATAAAGGAGTGTATGTACTGGATTTGAGAAGCAGAAAGCTGGCCAGTGAGGCAGAAACTCAGAGGATAGGATGAAGTGAGTTCATTCATAGAGAGAGTGGTGAACATCATTTTTTTTTCCTTTTTTTTCTATTTTCTTTGAGATGGAGTCTCACTCTGTTGCTAGGCTGGAGTGCAGTGGCCTGATCTCAGTTCACTGTAACTTCCACCTCCTGAGTTCAAGCGATTTTTGTGCCTCAGCCTCCCAAGTAGCTGGGACTACAGCCACCTGCCACCATGCCCGGCTAATTTTTGTATTTTTAGTACAGATGGGGTTTCACCATGTTGGCCAGGATGGTCTCTATCTCCTGACATTGTGATCCACCCACTTTGGTCTCCCGAAGTGCTGGGATTACAGGCATGAGCCACTGCGCCTGGCCTGAACTTCATTTTTAATGAGAGTGAAATAGAGTGCCATGAGGAGTGTTAATCCAAGGAGAGACAAGGATTGAATTACTTGTGACAATTTCACTCTGGCTGCTGTAATAAGATTCCACTGGCACGAAGTTGAAGTTGGGGGGCAGCAGATGCAGAAGGAGGTGGGCAAGTTAGGGAGTGAATTCCAGTAATTAGGTGGAAACAAAATGTGACTCACATTTAGGGTGATGCTAGTGAAGATTGTGAAAAAAATGTCGGGTTCTGGATATATTTTAAAGGTAGAAGCAGTTGCATTTCATGTTTAATTATATGTAGGGGGCGAGATGGAATAGTGAAGAATGACTCTAAGGTTTGAGGCCTGAGAAATGTATGGACTTTTCCTCAACTGAGGAGAGGAGTCCCACAGGAGGAGCTTGGACATGGTTTTGACGGTGGCGGTGGTGAGGGGCTGTGGAATCAAGGTACATTATTTTGACATTCTGAATTTCAGATCTTTATTAGGCAACAAAGTGGATATTTGGACAGCAATCAGATATATTAAGTCTGATGTTAGACAGTATGGTCTGGGATGCAGATAAAAATTTGTGAGCATTCAGCAGTTAGATAACATTTAAAGCTATGGAATTGGATGCATTTACTGAAGCAGTGTTTATTGACAGAGGAAAAGATGACCGTGACTGAGCCCTGGGGAGCTATAATCTTAAGAGGTCAGGGAGGAAAAGCAGACTCGGCAAGAAGAATGAGAAGGAGTGACCTGTGAAGGAGGAAGAAAACCAAGAAATGAAGATGTACTGGAAACTGGGTGAATAAAATATAAGAGATGGTAAGAATGAAGAAGTGTTTCCACTATTGCTTGATAGGTCTAGTAAAATAACAGGTGAGAACTGCGCTGGATTTAACAATGTGGAGGTGATTTGCAAAATCGAAAAGAAGAATTTGTTAAGGTAGAGTGGTGGGGAGACCTTCCTGGTGCAGATTTGAGATGGACTCAGAGGAAAGGAATTAGAGGGAGCAAGTCTTCCAACATATTTCATTTTGAAGAGAAATAAATCAATGGAAAAAAATAACTGGCAAATAAGTGGTGTTATGAGAATAACTTTTTAAAGATGGGAACTTAAAGGGATATTTTCATGATAATGGGAATTATCTTGTAGAGAGTAAGCATTGCTAAGGAGAGAAAGGTGAATTATCAGGCCATTGTTCTTATGTAAACGAGAAGAATGTGATCTGGTGCATGAGTGAAGGTACTGGCTTTAGATAGTAGCCCTGATAGTTTATAGGTAGCAAGATTTTATGGTAACAGGCAGAGAGGCTGACTATGTGGGCACAGATGCTGGAGGGTGGGGTCATAGGGTGATGTGAGTTTGTATAAAATGTTTTCTGATTGATTTATGGCTTCTCTGTGAAGTAGAAAGTAAAGTCATCAACAGTCATTGACACTGAGTTAAAGAAAGGAGCTATTGGCCGAGCGTGGTGGCTCATGCCTGTAATCCTAGCACTCTGGGAATCCAAGATGGGTGGATTGCCTGAGCTCAGGAGTTCGAGACCTGCCTGGGCAACATGGGGAAACCACGTCTCTACTAAAATACAAAACACACACCAAGCCAGGCTTGGTGGCGCGTGCCTGTAATCCAAGCTACTTGGGAGGCTGAGGCACAAGAATTGCTTAAACCCAGGAGGCAGAGGTTGAAGTGAGCCAAGACCGTGACACTGCACTCCAATCTGGGCAATGAAGTAAAACTCTGTCAAAAAAAAAAAAAAAAAAAAAGGAGCTATAAGGAGCTATTAAAGATACAGGGAAGGGTGTGAAATAGTCCTTTAGGACACGGGGAGCATAAATGGACTGTGGACCTCCAGACACTCTATTCACTTGAGCTCACTTGAGATCCAGGTCATTTAGTGAAACCATTTAGTGTGGTCTCAAAGTAACACTTATAAGGTGAGGCACAACTTGTTAAAAAATTCACTCAATCTATTAGCATTTTCTGAAGACATAAATACATCTACCAAATCCTCCCGGAATAGATTAAACTTGAGTTTGGTGAGGTTCAAGGAGCTGCGACTTGGCTTGCTATTTGACTTGAGCTCCACCTTGTGGGAAAATCACATCAGGGCAAATGAGTAAAATCGTGATAGAGCTACAGAAATTATTATTAACCACATTATCCTAATCTGAGCAGGAATTACGGTATGTGGTTTGTTCCCATGTCTGTTTAGAAAATGGTCCTGAGAATTGATATTTATCTGAAAATTTGTAATATTATAGATCTAGCTTGTCCATAGGTGTGACAAATTTACTAATTAATAAAAATGTATTCTCAACTCTTTTATTAATAAGCTTTTCTTTTTCCCTTTGTCTTGAAAGTCTTTGTCCCTTTATTCTTCTCTGAAATATCTGAACAGTGATGAGAAGTTTTAGTTCAGTTATTAGCTTCAGTTATTAGTTCTGTAAATGGTCTATTTTTCACCCTCTCCAAATAGATTTCAAGACATCTTAAATCTGGAGGTAGTCCAGATACCAAAGCTATTGCTCTCTCAGGAGCAGTCTTGAGCATCATCTGTTCCTGATGATATTCCAAACAATTTTAGCAAAATTTCCAAACATTAGCAAAATTCTTCCACTTTATTGTACCTTTCATTGTGAATTTGTTTGCGATCATTTTTCATGGAAGAGACTGTTAAAGTCACTCTTCTTACATAGTTTCATTTTCACCTAAAGCAGGCCAGTTGGCTTCAGCTCTTTGGAGGATGGTTTCTAATCTCAGAGGACAGGGTGGTTATCTAAACTGATAGATACTTGCCAAAGCAGAATTATACAGTAGAAAGCCATTCCTGAAAATCTACTTTTTCCTGAAGATGAGGCCATTTTTGATAAATTGGTATTTCTTATACTTCATGAGGCTTTAAAATTTACAAATAATTCAATGTTTAGCTTTGATTTAGGGCATTTTTATATCAGCCAGCACAGTCAACTTTCAGGGGATCTAGGAGGGAGGAGTTGTGACTATATCAAGTAGACATCTACATTTGGGTCTTTAGAAATTGTCACATACATGTAAAGGTATCAGGATGAGAATTATCTTATGTTGTGACTAAACTTACATTTTACAATAAGGGAAGATGAGTCAATGTTGAATTTGCTGATTTAGAAATCATATTATTGTATTTACACATATGTTTACCATTTCTGGTGGCCTTTACTCCTTTAAGTAGATCCACATTTCCATGTAGAACTATTTTCCTTCTGACCAAAGGACTTGCTTCATACTTGTAGTGAAATCTGGTGTTGATGTATTCCTTGGCTTTTGTATATCTGAAAGTCTTTACTTCACTTTTGTATTTGAAAGATATTTTTGCTGAATATTGATTCTAGGTTGACGATTTTGGTTTGAGTATTTTATTTTTATTCTAATCATTATTGTATACATTTAAGGCATGCAACATGATGTTTTGATATATTTATACATAGTAAAATTGTTATTATAGTCAGGCAGATTAACATATCCATCATCTCATATAGGGTTCCCCCACCTTTTTGGGCACAACTACCTAAAAACCAACTCTCAGGGAAAATCCTGTATGCAGTACAATTTTATTAATTATAGTCCTCATGTCATGCATTAGATTTTTAGACTTATTCATCCTACATATCTACTACTTTGTATCACTTGATCTACATCTTTCCAGGTTTCTCTCCTCTTCCAACCTCTTGCCCTGGTACATTTTATTCTCTATCTTTGTGTATTCACTTAAAAAAGGTTTAGATTCCATATGTAAATGCGATCATATGGGGTGTGTGTATGTGTGTGTCTGGATCAGATGTTGCTCCATGGTCTTCTGGTTTACATGGCTTCTGGTGAGAACTTCATTATAATTCTTACCTTTATTCCTTTGTACATAAAATCTCTTTTCTCTTTGGCTAACCAGAAGGTCTTACGTCTTAAGCTTGTCTACATGCCCAGTAGATTACTACTACAGCTGACATTTGAGAAAGCCTATATACTAAGCCTATTCAAAACTAACAGAATATCCATCAAAGAGACTACATCATTCCCCACCATCCGCATCAGAGCTGGTATTGGTACCCACTTCTGGGAGACTACAGGACAGGGTAGCATAGTCCAACTTCACCCAACATGGCTCCCTAATGGGGCTAAGAGTGGAGCCCAAGCCACTGCACATCCTGCAGACCTGTCCACAGGCTGTGGCATTGGAGAACTTCTCTCAGTTGGCTGAAAAGAGATGTCCATAAACAATTCCCCTCAGAAAGAACCAAAGTTACAGGTAAATAATAAGAGACCAAATGGAAAGTTAACCCATTTCCTATTTAGGAAAAAAAATGTGAAACTTGTTGCCAGTGTTCATTTCTCAGGGCACACAGGAAACAGGTTAAGGGGAGCATACTGACGTTTACTGGAAAGTTCATTGGAAGAAGCTACAACACACACACACACACACACAAGTAAGTAACCGGCTGGGCACCGTGGTTCATGCCTGTAATCCCAGAACTCTGGAAGGCTGAGGCAGGCAGATCAAGAGGTCAGGAGATTGAGACCATCATGGCTACCATGGTGAAACCCCATCTGTACTAAAAATACAAAAAATTAGCTGGGCGTGGTGGCAGGTGCCTGTAGTCCTAGCTACTTGGGAGGCTGAGGCAGGAGAATTGCTTAAACCCAAGAGGCAGAGGTTGTAGTGAGTTGAGATCATGCCACTGCACTCCAGCCTGGGTGACAGAGCGAGACTTGGCCAAAAAAAAAAAAAGTAAGAAGAAGCTGGCAGATATCAAACTCTGAGACTTAATAATCCATAAAATGATAGCTGGGAGTGTTCTCAGCCCCTGTAGCCCCTGTGGCAGACTGCTGACATCAGAGCTCAAAGAGAGCTTTCTTTCACCCATGAGCACAAGTACTGGAGTGGGATGCAATTTGGAGTCTTATTGAGGATATTACCTTGTTCATACAAGGTCCTTCTACTTGCCTCCTGGAGCTAAGCTGTAGTAATGGGCACCATACTGGGTGTGCACCCATTGTGGGAATTTGTTCTGCACAGGGACCTTGAACCCTTGTATCTTCACATCACTTGATCTCTTGCAGACATTCCCCATCACAAGCCTGGAGTGTTACAGCCCTACTGTAGGGCCAGACCCAGAGAAGCAGCAGGATTCATTGTAGTCTGGCTCTCAGGAACTTCTACTCCTATGGTAAAGGTCGGGGGTGCACCATATCAAAAGAGCATCTTGTGGGACAAAAGAAACCAGGTTGCTTGAGATCCAGAACTTTCTGGTTGTGAGAAGTTTCTTTCAGTAGAGGCAAAAGTGAAGTGCTGGGCTCAATGGGGGGAAGTCTGAAACTCTATCCCAATAACCAAGCAGCCCTGGTGCCCATGAAGGTCTCGGAGAAGGGGATTTCTTCTTCCCTTTGCCCATCACTGCAGACACAGATGGAACTTCTCCCATAGGAGCTCAGCATAAGTGCACCTGTAGATAGCCTTTCTGGAACATTTCAGGGTGACTGCATCCTCATAGGAGAAGTGCCCTGCAGGTTCAGGCTTTCATGAAAGGTAGAATCATAATCCCTCTCTAGGCGGAGCATCAACGTTCCTGCAGATAAAAAGAAGCACCTGTCTGATTTGAACGGCCAAAACAACAAGTCAGGAGTCTGAAAAGGAGGCAGATCATTTTCCTACTGGTTTGAAAAGGAAACTGAGGTGGCACCCTCCCTATCCCTTGTAGATATCTCAGTACATTTCACTGAGAGCTCCCTCAGCGCTTCTGTCAAGGCTGGGACTTCTGCCAACTATAGCCACCTGCTGTACCTGCAGCTGGTTATTACTCATGAGCACCTCCTATTGGCTTGAAGCCTATACTGTTCAATGCAGTGAATAAAATACTGGGGTGTAAAAGGAAATTTAAAAAATGCACAGCACTGGGGAATGATGTAAGCTTCATGATACTTCTGCCATTTTGGTCCCAAAGGAGACAGTAAAACTGCACACATAACCAGCACATCACTGCTACAACCAAAATCTGAGAAAGATATTGTACAAAGACTCTTTATAACCAAGGAACTCATACAGAGTCTTTCCTACTGAAAGCACCAAGAGGCAAAGGTAGGTGACAATAAACTATAAACATTAAATTCGTATCTTCAAGGGGAAAAATGTAAGAAAAACCCTGGTTGAGTAGAAACTAAATTCAAAAATATTTAGAAGAAATGATCAACCCAAATGAGAAGGAGTCAGAAAAATAATTCTGGAAATATGAAAAAATAGGGTTCTATAAAATTCCCCAAAATTTACAGTAACTGCAGCAGCAGATCCAAACAAACATGAAAGCTCTGAAATACCAGGTAAAGAATTAAAAAGGGTTGATTATTAAATTACTCAATGAGATACAAGAGAAAGTTGAAAACCAACCTAAAGAAACTTTTAAAACTTCAGAATATGAATACAAATATTTAAAAAACAGAAAGATATTTTAAAGAAAAACACAGTCAGAACTTTTGGAAATGAAAAATAATTTTAGAGAATTACAAAATGCAGTGGAAAGTTTTAATAACAGACTAGACCAAAGAGAATAAAGGATTTCAGAGGTCAAAGACAAAGATTTTGAATTAACCAAATCCGGCAAAAATAAAGAAAAAAATAATCAAAATAAATCAACAATCCACCAAGAAACATGGAATTATGGTAAAATGTCCAAACCTAAGAATCACAGATGTTTTTCAGTGAGAAGAAAAAGCAAAACCTTTGGAAAATCTATTTGAGGGAATAATTGAGAAAAATTTCCCTGGCCTTCCTAGAGATTTAGACATTCCAATAAAAATCTCAAATGCCTCTTGTTAGATACATTGCAGAAAGGACATCATCAAGGCATATAGTCATCAGGCTAAAGTCAATGTGAAGGGAATAATTCTAAAAACACTGAGAAAAAAAGCATCAGATAAACTAAAAAGGGAAATATATCTGACTAATGGCAGAGTTCTCTGCAGAAATCTTAGAAGCTGGAAGGAATAGGGCTCCTATCTTTAGTCTTCTTAAACAGAATAATTGTTGGTCAATAATTTTATATCTCACAAAACTAAGTTTCATAAATGGAGGGGAAATAAAGTCTTTCTCAGACAGGCAAATGCTGAGGGAACTTGTCACTAGTAGACCAGCCCTACAAGAAATGATAAAAGTAGTTCTAAAACTTGAAACAAAAGTTTTATATTCCCCAAAATAGGAACACTTAGCAAGAAACTCAAAAGTTCAAAAGAAAACAATGTAACTAGGCTCAACATGATGACCGAAACACTATCTCACTTCTCAGTATTAATGTTGAATATACATAATCTAGATTCTCTACTTAAAGATACAAACTGACAGAATAGATAAAAAATTACAAACCAAATATCTACTGTATTCAAGAGATATGCATAACATGTAAAAATTCATATAGACTCAAGGTAAACTGGTAGAAAGATATATTCCATGCAAATGGAAACCAAAAGCAAGCAGGAGTAGCTATTCTTATATCAGATAAAACATACTTTAAAGCAAACATTATAAAAGGGAAAAAAGTCATTATAAAATAATAAAAAATTAATTCAACAAGAATATAAAATAATTCTAAACACATATTAATCTAACTCCAGAAATCTCAGATTCATAAAACAATCATTACTATATCTAAGAAAAGGGGCAGACAGCAACAAATAGTGAGGGACTTTGACACACCACTGGCAACACTAGGCAGATCAGTGAGGCAGAGAGTCAACAAAGAAACACTGGATTTAAGCCTTACTCTAAAATAAATGAACCTAACAGATATTTTTAGATCATTATATCCAAGAACTGCTGAATATTTATTCTTTTCATCAGAACACAGAAAGTTCTACAAGATAGATCATATAATAGACTAAAAAACATGTCTCAATATATTTTTTAAAAAATGAAATCATATAAAGTATCTTCTGAGATTACAGTTGAATAGAACTAAAATTAATTTCAAAGGGAATCTGGAAAACTATACAAATACATAGAAATTAAATAATCTGCTCCTGAATGATGTTTGGGTTAACAATGAAATGAAGATGGAAATTTAGAAACTTTTCAAAATGAATGATAACAGTGACAAAAGTTATCAAAACCTTTGGGAAACAGCAAGAGCAGTGCTAAGAAGAAAGTTTATAGCACTAAATGCCAGAGATCAAACAGTCAGAAAGATCACAAATTGACAGCCAATGTCACAATGGAAGGATCTAGAGAAGCAAGAACAAACCAAGCATAAAGGTAGCAGAAGAAAAGAAATAACACAGATCAGAGCAGAGCTAAATGAATTAGAATCCTCCCGCCAAAAAGAAATACAACAAAATCAATAAAATGAGAAGTTTGTTCTTTGAAAAATAAACAAAATTAACAGACCACTAGCTGGCTTAACCAAGAGAGTAAGAGAGAAGATTCAAATAAACTCAATTAGAAATGAAAATGGAGATATTATAACTGACACCAAAGATAGACAAAAGATCATTGGCGACTACTGTGAGGACCTCTATACACACAAACTAGAAAATCTAGAGGAAATGGATAAATTGCTGGAAACATATAACCACTTCTAGCTTGAATTAGGAAGGAATAGAAATGCTGAATAGGCCAATAAGAAGCAATTATATTAAATCTGTAATAAGAAATCTGCCAGCCAAAAATAAAGTCTATAATCAGATGGAGTCACAGCTGAATTCTACCACACATCCAATGAAAAATCAGTAACAATCCTACTTAAAATATGTCAAAAGATGGGAATCCTCTCTAACTCGTGGCTTTGGCTTTCTATGAAGCCAGTATCATCTAGATACCAAAGCCTGGAAAGAACATAACAAGAAAAGAAAACTACTGCCAAATAACACTGATGAACACAGATGCAAAAATCCTCAATAAAATACTAATAAATGGAATCCAACAGCATATCAAAAACTAATTCATCATGACCAAGTGGGTTTCATACCAGGATGCAGGAATGGCTCAGTACATGGAAACCAATAAATATGATTCATCACATAAACAGAATAAATAACAAAAATAATATGATCATCCCAATAGATGTAGGAAAAGCATTCAATAAAATAAAAAATCCTTTCAAAATAAAAACTCTCAACAAACTAGGCACAGAAGGAACACAACTCAAAATAACAAAGACCATATATGACAAACCCACACCAATATCATAGTGAACGAGGAAAAGCTAGAAGCATTCCCACCAGGAACTGCAACAAGAAAAGGATGCCCACTTGCACCACTTCAATTTAGCATAGTACTGGAACTTCTTTTTATTTTATTTTATTTTATTTTTTTGAGATGGAGTCTCACTCTGTCTCCCAGGCTGGAGTGCAGTGGTGCGATCTCTGCTCACTGCAAGTTTCACCTCCTGGGTTCCCACCATTCTCCTGCCTCAGCCTCCTGAGTAGCTGGGACCACAGGTGCCCGCCACCATGCCCAGCTAATTTTCTCTTTTTCTTGTATTTTTTAGTAGAGACAGAGTTTCACCATGTTAGCCAGGATGGTCTTGATCTCCTGACCTCGTGATCTGCCAGCCTTGGCCTCCCAAAGTGCTGGGATTACAGACGTGAGCCACCATGCCCAGCCAAGTACTGGAACTTCTAGCCAGAGCAATCAGGAAAGAGAAAGAAATAAATGTCATTGAAATTGAAAAAGAGGAAGTCAAGCTATCTCTGTTTGCTGATAATATGATCTTATACTTAGAAACCTCTAAAGAATTCTTCAGAATACTCCTAGATTTGATCAGTGAATTCAGCAATGTCTCAGGTTACAAAACCAATGTACATAAATTAGTAGCAGTGTTATACAACAATGGCCAAGCTGAGCATCAAAGCAATAACTCAATTCCTTTTACAGTAGCTGAAAAAAATCTAGGAATATAATTAACCAAGAAGGAAAAAACACTCTACAAGTAGAACTACACAAAAACTTCTGAAATAAATCATAGATGACATGAAAAAATGAAAATACATCCCATGTTCATGGATTGGAAGAATCAATATCATGAAAATGACCATACTGCCCAAAGTAATCTACAGATTCAATGCAGTTCCTATCAAAATACTAACATAATTTTTCACAGAATTAGAAAAAAAAATCCTAAATTTTATATGGAATCAAAAAGGAGCCCAAATAGCCAAAGTAATCCTAAACAAAAAGAACAAATCTGGAGGCATCACATTACATGACTTCAAATTATATTACAAGGCCATGGCTATCAAAACAACATAGTACTGGAATATATTAGACAAATAGAACAATGAAACAGAATAGAGAACCCAGAAATAAAACCAAATACTTACAACCAACTTATCTTTGACAAAGCATACAAAAACATAAACTGGAGGAAAGAATAACCTATTCAATAAATGGTGCTGGGAAAATTGGATAGCCACATGTAGAAGAATGAAACTGGATCCCTGTCTCTCATCATATAAAAAAAATAAAATGTATTAAAGATTTAAATTTAAGTCCTGAAATCATAAAAATTGCAGAAGAAAATCTAAGAAAAACTCCTCCAAGTTTGGCCTAGGCAAATAACTTATGCTTAAGACCCAAAAAGCAATGCAATAAAAACAAAAATAAATAAATTGGACTTAATTAAACTAAAAATCTTCTGCACAACAAAAGAAATAATGGAGTAAACAGGCACCTGACAGAGTGGGAAAAAATATTTGCAAACTCTGTATTTGACAAAGAACTAATATCTAGAATCTATAAGAAACTCAAACAAATCAACAAGAAAAAAATGAGCCCATTAAAAAATGGGCAAATGATATGAATAGACATTTCACAAAGGAAGGTATATAAATGGTCAACAAACATGAAAAAATGCTCAACATCACTAATCATCAGGGAAATGCAAATCAAAACCACCATGAGATAGTACCTTACCAGGCCTGAATGGTGATAATTAAAAAGTCAAAAGATAATAGGTATTTGTGGGATGTGGTGAAAAGGAAATTATTATACACTGCTGGTGGAAATGTAAATTAATGCAAACTTTATGGAAAACAGTATGGAGATTTCTCGAAGAACTAAGAGTAGATCTACCATTTGACCCAGCAATCCTACAACTATCTACCCAAAGGAAAAAAAGTCACTATATCAAAAAGATACCTACACACATACGTTCATTGCAACACAGCTCACAATTGCAAAAATTTAGAATCAATCTAAGTATCCATCGACTGATGAGTGGATAAAGAAAATATGGTATATATATATATACACACACACATGCATGCATATATATGTATACATGTATACATGCGTGATGTGTGCGTGTGTGTGTAAAGATATGTATTTATTTATATATGTGTGTGTGTATATATACACCATGTAACACATACCATGTGTTACATACCATGGAAAACCACTCATTCATAAAAAATCATGTCTTTTGCAGCAACTGGAATGAAACTGGAGGAACTTATTTTAAATGAAGTAACTCAGGAATGGAAAACCAAATATCACATGTTCTCCGGTATAAGTTGGAGCTATGAGCTATGGGTACATGAAGGCATACAGAGTGGTATAATGAACTCTAGAGACTCAGAAGTAGGGAAGATAGATGGCAGGGTGAGAGACTAAAAACTACTGTTTGGGTACAATGTACAATACTCAGGTGATGTGTGCAGTAAAATCCTAGACTTCACCACTATACAATACATCCATGAACCAAAAACCACTTCTACTCCTATAGCTATTGAAATTAATATATATATAATATGAATTTCATATACCTTAAAAGATTATATGTGTGTGGAACACGCACAAATATTATAAAACTATCAGATGTTTTTATTAATGTTTGAGGCAAGAAGATAAGAAAGCATTCCATTCATTAGCAATAATTGTGATATGTTAAAAAAAAGTGAAGAAAGGAAAAAATGCACAATTTTATTTTGCTTTGTGACCCTATTCATGCTCGTTACTGAAATGATTTAGTGTCAGTTGCAGCTGTGTTTGTCATGTCTGTGTTCACTTTTGGAAAGATGTTAGTGTTATTCCTGTTTATACTATACAAATGTTAATCTGGTTAATGTTTGCTATCCAAAAGGAAACCAAAGTGAAAAAAAAAAAAGGAGGAGATACTCTTTCCAAGATACATCTGTAATGTTCATCAATATTTGAAGTGGATATTCATATATTGGCAATGATTCTTCTTTCCAAAACTAATTTATAATACTGCTATGCAGATTGGACATGATAACCTATACAGTTGTATCCCTGCAGTGCAGAGACAACAGAAATGACACTGATGTAGGCATTTAGCTCTTCAGCCTTTCAAATGAAGTCTAAGCTGATAGATGATTTTGGCTGAATACCAGGGCTAAAGCTGATCTTCAGAGCATCTCTATTTAAAAGTCCTTAGCCAAGCAACCAAATTTGAGAAACAATTGTCTACACATTAAACAGGTACCCTCAGGTTACATGTATATAAACAATGGAAATGTACAAAGACACAGAAGTCTTGAGTAAGGATGGAGCTTTGCCCATGCTCTCTGTGACAGGAAGGAAAGAAGAGTGATCTTAGGAAGATGCTCTGTGCAAAAGCAGAGAGTTGGCGTAAACTCATATGGAGAAAAAGGAATGGGCCTCAGTTGCAGTTCTTGACTAGCCAGGCCATTAGAGACAGAAACACCATGCAAATGGCTAATGTGATAAGTTTAGAGAATCTTTTACTCTGTTGGGGGAATTGAGACCTACTCGTAGGGACCAGTTTTGGTATTTCAATAATGGGATTAAGCACTGAATCTTCTTGCCAAGAAACCACTGGCTGACAGAAATTGTCACTGGGGAGCTGATAAACAACAGTGCCTGTTAGTGTGGAAGCAGTTTCAGTAGCAAACATTCTGAATAGTTAAAGCATTACATCAGCCTTGGAGACCAAGAGACCATGTTGGAAGAAGATATTGACAATTTTACCATATACCCCAGGGAATGCATTTTTTCCTTTGCTGCTTCATGAGCTGAGATTGTGTTCCTTTGCTGCTTCATCAGCTGAGATTGTGTTCCAAGCAATCTGTAAACAAGGCTGATCTAAAGAATACATCATTGTCATGACCTCAGCATAGCTCCTGGCACCAAGAAATTACACCCTGATCTATGAAAATGGTTTGTACAATTTGTTGTTCTAATTGTAAGATTAAAAAGAATTGCAAACAAATCTTGAACTCTGTATCAGGGTTATTTTTGTAGAGCTAGGGCTGTAAGAATTCTGAGATTTTGTGTGAATTTCAGAATTGGGAAAATGAGTGTGTGTGAGCAGGTGTGTTGTTGGAACCAGACTGTCACTGTAAGAGAAAGAAGGTAAAGAATAGGCCTGTTGGTGTTGATGGGAATTGGAGGCATCAGTATGAAATTATACATATGTAATTTTATAGGCTGGGCATGGTGGCTCACGCTTGTAATCCTAACACTTTCAGAGGCCGAGACGGGCAGCTCCCTTGAGGTCAGGAGTTCGAGAACAGCCTGGCCAATATGGTGAAACCTCGTCTCTACTAAAAATACAAAAATTAGCCAGGTGTAGTGGTGTGTGCCTGTAGTCCCAGCTACTCGGAAGCCTGAGTCAGGAGAATCACTTGAACTTGGGAGGCGGACATTGCAGTGAGCCAAGATCCCACCACTGAACTCCAGCCTGGGCAACTTAGCCTTTTCTCAAAAAACAAAAAAAGAGTAAAATTTCCCTGCAGATCTGTCTGCTAACTAGGTCTAGAAGAAATACCTTAGAAACAATGAACAAAGATAATAATGTTTTGATTTTCAAATACCATTCCCTAATAAAAGGCACCAGAGATACTAATAGAAAGTAGCTACTAGTGTCAACTACACTGACTCCAGGACTGGGCCAGGGAAACTACAATGTGAACCTAAGATATCTTGCTGTGCCAGAATGATGGGGATGATTGAAAAGAACACAGAAGTGGGCTTGAAGGGAATCTCATTGACCAAATCTGACACACTTTGAGCATTAATGATGACAATAAATGATTATCAATCTTGGGAACTTAAATAAATAAATATGGAAGATGGGAAGATTTTCCTTATAGTGCTATGCCAGCTAATAAATGTGGAAGGAAGGATAAAATTTGAAAATCCCCATTAGAAAATTAGAAAATCTGGACACCATCAGAATGCTGATAAGTGCAGGCATAATTTATAAGTCAATACTAAAAGTATAGGTAGAATTTTGATGAGGATCAGGATATTTATATAGTCTCAGAGTATTTCCCTAGAGCTTACTTATTGATTACAATGGGGAAGATGATACTTTTGCAGGGAAGAAATAGCAGCTACAAACTTAACGAAATGATCAAAGCTAACTTCACTAATAATGGGGAAAACTGACATCGCATGCCTCTTGGTGTGATAGAGGATAACATGATTTTTGTGACATTTCTCCCAGTTTCCATAACCTTAATCTTATCATAAGTAGCACAAATTAAGAAACATTCCATAAAACCACTAGCATATACTCTTCAAAAACATCAATGTTGTGAAAGACACGATTGAGCAACTGTTCTAAATTAAAGGAGACTAAAGAGTCAAGACAATTAGATTCATATATGTCTGTGAAATGGATCCTAGCTTGGGATTCTCCTGCCTCAGCCTCCCAAGTAGCTGGGATTACATGTATGTGACACCACGCCCAGCTAATTATTTGTATTTAGTAGAGACAGGGTTTCACCTTGTTGGTCAGGCTAGTCTCGAACTCCTGACCTCAGTTGATCCACCTGCCTCTTCCTCCCAAAGTGCTGGGATTACAGGCGTGCGCCACCATGCCAGGCCTGTTTTTACTTTTTATTTGATCAAGAAATGAGATAAGAAAGAAAAAATAGAGAGAAAGAGACGAAGAAAGAGAGAATGGAGGAGAGAGAAGAAATGAAAGAAAGAAAATTGGAAGAGTTGAATCATAGTTCTTTGAGGAGTGGATTTGAGGAGTGAGTCAGAGAAAAGTAAAAAATAAAAGTACACAGAGTTGAACCCAGGGCCTCAAAAATGCAAAACACAAGCTCCTCTATCACTGTCATATAAAGAAAAATCCAAGCTAAAATAAGAAAAGACAACGTCAAAAGAAAGACTATTGCAATAGGAGAGCACTCAGCAATCTATGCATCTCAAACTCAAACAGAAAACGCTTTTCTTTTCTTTTACTTTTTTTTTTTTTTTCTGAGATGGAGTCTTGCTCTGTCACCCAGGCTGGAGTGCAATGGCACGATCTTGGCTCACTGCAGCCTCTGCCTCCTGGGTTCAAGTGATTCTCCTGACTCAGCCTCCTAAGTAGCTGGGATTACAGACGCAACACCACGCCTGGCTAATTTTTGTATTTTTAGTAGAGACGGGGTTTCACCAGGTTGTTCAGGCTGGTCTCTAACTCCTGACCTCGTGATCCACTCGCCTTGGCCTCCTAAAGTGCTGGGATTACAGGGGTGATCCCACCATGCCGGCCTACGCTTTTCTTTTATAGGTAGGGAGGGCTAGGCAAAACTTTAGCAAAACTTTTAAAGGAAATAGGGCAAGCAAGGGGGATAGGACTAGCAGGGTCTGACACCAAGTGTCTCCCTTGTCGTCAGCCAAAGAGAATAAGCAGATAAGGGGCAGGGTCTGCTTTTTAGTGCTTACCCAGGCTTGGGCAAGCAGAGTTCAGGAGCCTGCAAGGAGAACAGTAGAAGAACGGAAGCAGTTTAGGGGCCTGACTAAAGTTTGGTTAAAACAAAGCAGAAAATAAGAAATGGTTTCCCCTTGGCCAGCACTTGGTCATCACTAAGCTACACACTTAACTCTTCACTGAGAGCACTTTGATTTTCTGAAGCTTTGAATCCTTCATGATTTGTTATTCGTGTTAACTGTAAAAGATGGACTTACCACTTTTTTTTCTGCATAGGGCTTGTGATGGAAGAAAAGTAGTGGAAATAAAAATCAGGTAATAGCTGCGTGCAGTTTACATTGCAGTTCTAAGCAGATTAATTGTTAAAGCTTCAGTCTTCTCTTATGAGTAATAAGAATCATGTCTTGATTAGGGGCGTTTCTGATTTCCTTCAGAAATATCTTACCCTAGGAGGCAAGGATATTACAAGTAAGGTTTTCCCTGACTAAATACTCTGTGTTTTTTTTTTTGCTCAACAAGATTTGACAAGATTTGTTGGCAAAAACTGACATTGGGAGAGACACAGAGAAACTCATTTAGCATTTTCTTAAGAAGGGTCTCCTTTCCAGGAGCGATGGCTCATGCCTGTAATTCCAGCACTTTGGGAGGCTGAGGTGGGCAGATCACTTGAGGTCAGGAGTTTGAGACCAGCATGACCAACAGGTCAAAACCCCGTCTCTACTAAAAATACAATTTTAGTATTTTCAGTATTTTAGTACAAATACTAAAAATAAAATTTTTGTATTAGCTGGGCATGGTGGCAGGCGCCTGTTACCCCAGCTACTCAGGAGACTGAGGCAAGGAGAATCGCTTGAACCCAGGAGAGAGAGGTTGCAGTGAGCCGAGATTGCAACACTGCACTCCATCCTGGGTGACAGAGTAAGACTCCCTCTCAAACAAAACAAAACAAAACAAAAACAAACAAACAAAGAGATGGTAAATCCAACCCCACCCCTGACATAATGCAACTACAAACCTGACTGGCTTTCCTAGGTGTTTTAAGTTTTTGATTGAGAATAGCCAAGGAATCCCAGGAACAACTCTTCCCCCTCAGCAGGTGCCTGACCCTGGGACCTCCTGAAACTTCTAGAGCAGTGCTTCACAAACTTTAGCATCAGAGTCACTTGAGGGCTTATTTAAACACGGGAGCCTGAGCCCCATACTTAGCAGTTCTGATACAACAGACCTAAGGTTGGGTCTGAAATTTATTATTCTGCTTGCAGCACCCTAATCCCCCAACCCTTGCTCTCCTGTGCAGTGTCCACTGTGGCTAATATGCCACTGTTTGCCTGGAGAGAACCAATGGATACCAGGAAATTAAAGAAGAAAAAGTATGAAACAAAAAGAAAATACATGGCATGTGTGTATTAACCTTCCTCCAAAAAATGTATCTCAAAACAGTTGTAATCAGATGGATCGAGAAAGAACATGAAATGTTTGTTTGGTTTTTTTCGACCAGAGAAAGTGCCCAACACAACTGTGATCTACTTACCTTTTACTCTGCATGTATTTTCCATTGTGACAAAACCTTTTCCTGTTTTTTTCATATGGGGCCTCGGTTTGCTGTCACCAGAAGTTCCCAGGCAATATTGGAGTGACTGAGGAAATACAGGAATATGAATATGAATCAGTCTTATGGAATATCCGTAGGGAATGTTGATCCGTATTGGTTTCTGCTTCTCGCATGTTGAAGGCCTCTAATTCCCCGACAGTCTTCGGCCATCCAGCGTCCTGCCACTCCCATCTCAAGCGACTAGAGAGCCACAACAGTCCTTGTCTCAGTATTGGATCGCACTTGTGTCCCTGTGCAGGTCGACAGGGAGAGACTGGTGGAGAAATCAGCAGACAGATGCTTTCACTCTGCTCTTTTGCCTAGAAAACAAAAATAACTAAAAAGAAAAAAAGATGCCCACGGGCATTTTTCTCCCTTCTTCGTCTTTGTGTCTCTTTAATCATTGTACAAAATGGAGGGCCTGGCGCGGCGGTTCATGCCTGTAATCCTAGCACTTTGGGAGGTAGAGGCGGGTGGATCACGAGGTCAGCAGTTCGAGATCAGGCTGACCAACATGGTGAAACCCCGTCTCTACTAAAAATACAAAAAAATTAGCTGGGCGTGGTGGTGGACGCCTGTAATCCCAGCTGCTTGGCAGGCTGAGGCAGGAGAATCGCTTAAAAATGGAAAGCAGAGGTTGCAGTGAGCCGAGATTGCGCCACTGCACTCTAGCCTGGGCAACGAGAGCAAAACTCCGTCTCCAAAAAAAAAAAAAAAAAAAGGAGCGAACGTAAACCTCCTGTGCACGCTTTTGTTTGGGGTCAAGAGACCCCCGTTGTGATCCCGTTCTTCTTTCCCCTCGTTACTTTTTTGTCTTCCTTCTGCTGTCGCAATCGCCTTATGTTATGTTGAGGCTCACAGCATAGAGGTTGGGGATAGTTAAAGGCAATGCATTGGAGTACATTTTTACTCTCTATAAGTGCAGAAATAGGATAGAAAAATGTGAGGAGGCAGAGAACTGCCAGAGTAAAACCATCACTTGGAGGTGCCGGGGATCAAACCCGAGGCCTCACACATGCAAAGCATCCGCTCTACTACTGAACTACACCCCCTTCCTAAAAGGCCTCTTTGTAATAATTTTCAGGAAGTAACTTTCATTTCCTTAGACTCTCTGTGAGCATGCTGGTAGTACTGGTCAGAACTATAGAGCATGGAGAGCTACTCTGAGCAGGAGATATTTGGAACTAATGGGGGATACAGATTCTTTAGAATACTGTGTAGGACTTGAAATGAAAAAAGATTAGAAAAGTGTCAGATAATAACCACAAGAAGTTTCCATTGTGGCTTCAAGACGTTGAGTTCTTAGGGTCTCCTTCTATTATGCTTGGCAAGAATCAAGTTCTGGTTTTCGTTTCTTTTGATTTCTTCCAGATATGACACAAAGCCATTGAAATTCAGCCTTTCCCTGCCTAAAATGCTTCATATTTGTTGTTTACTCAATCGGAATATCAAGGGTAAGATTTGGTGGAGGAAAGCCATAATCAGAACAAAACCTGAGAGCGCTGAACTCAGCATTTTTTCATAAGGGTCCCTAGCTGGCATAGTGTCTTACGCCTGTACTCACAGATATTCCAGAGGCTGAGGCACAAGGATTGCTTGAGCTTGGGAGTGGGTGATTGTAGGGAGCTATGATTGTGCTACTACCCCCGAGCCTGGGCAACGTAGTGAGAAAAGCAAGTAAGCAAGACAAAGTGGGAGTAAGGGAGTGAGGGAGGGAGGAAGGGAAAGAGGGAAGGAAGGAAGAAGAAAGAGAGAGGAAGGGAGGGAAGGAGGGAAGGAAGGAAAGGAGAGAGAGAAAAGGAGACGGGAAGGAATTCATAAGGCATAAATGACAGCTTTGGGGGTGGAGAGGAGGGTTGAATTATGAGAGTAAGACGAAAGATAAATAGAAACAGGATTGAAGAGTAGTTCAGAAAAACAAACATGCTATTGCCAAAGACAAGCAGGTACAGAAAAGGCGAGGTTTTAACAACTTTTAGGAATGGGAGAAAGATTGAAAGATGGAGAATATGAGTTAGTTTGGCTCACGCTAAATTTAAAATATCTCTGGGGCATGCTTGTGAAGATATTACACAGAGAACTCAGGCAATTAACTCCGTCTCCAGCCTGGGTTTTTTTTTTTTTTTTTTTTGAGACAGAGTCTTGCTGTCTCCCAGGCTGGAGTGCAATGGTGCTATCTGGGCTCACTGCAGGCTCCGCCCCCCGGGTTCACGCCATTCTCCTGCCTCAGCCTCCCGAGTAGCTAGGACTACACGTGCCCACCACCTTGCCCAACTAATTTTTTGTATTTTTAGTACAGATGGGGTTTCACTGTGTTAGCCAGGATGGTCTCGATCTCCTGACCTCGTGATCCGCCCGCCTCGGCCTCCCAAAGTGCTGGGATTACAGGCGTGAGCCACCGCACCTGGCCTCAGCCTAGGATTTGTAAACATTAGTAGTAGGAGTCACATTACATGCAGGTGGATAAAGACTAAAAAGTATACTTTGAGATATGGGAATTACAAACCTATTCGTGATATTTGTAGGCAACAAACAAGTTTGCTCCTAAATAATTCTCGATTCTTGGGACTTATCACGTTGAGACCGGGTTCTTTGAACTATATAAGATGAGAAGAAAACCTATTTCCCGGAACCAAATTTCTAGTGACTGTTAACTCTTCCTTATTCTGGTTTGCCCACATATGAGTCTTTGCCAATGTTAATAAAATAACATTGATCCATTTTAAAAATGGCAGATTGCAAGTTGTATGCCAGACTTTTCAGTTGGCTGATGGGATTTCTAGAATAAAAGTAGGAAACACTGAATAATAGGTTTCACTGAAGGAGAGACTAGAGAAGCGTTACACACAAAACTGATGTGTATTCATGTGTGTGTGTGTCTGCCTGTGTCTGTGCGCGTGTGCATGTAAACGCTGGGGAGGATTATCTTGACTCTTTGATGCCGTAAAAGCAATATTAGGACAGTTTGCAGAAACACTCCTTCATCCTTATGTCATGTCACACCCAGAGAAACCTGGCTGTCTATCAGATTCTTGGGAATTCACAATAAGAAAGTATGCTTTGTTTGCCACATAAAAGGGGGGAATTTAAAATAACTAAATATCCATATCTATCTTCAGACTATCTACCAACATGATTGAAACACTTCTTTTTTTTTGCGTATAATCTGTAGGATGAGCTCATTTAACACAGCATTCTTCTGAGGAATTAAACATTTAATTTTGAAGACAAAACACCCTCATGTCATACATACTCAGTTTTGAAAACCTAAAGATATATAAAGTATCTTTTTAAATCTGCACTGTCCAATATGGTTACCATTACCATATTGGCTATTGAATGCTTGAAATTGCCCAGTCCGAGGTAAGATGTGTTGTAAGTATAAAATACATACCAGATTTCAAAGATGAAATATCACTTTTTAATATAAAATAACTCACATAATTTTAAGATGGATTACTTAAAATAATGTTGTTATACAAGGCGATTTACATATATTATTAAAACTGGACACAAAAGATGGAAACAGTAAACACCGGGGACTACTAGGGAATAGCCAGGAAGGGGAAAGCCTTGAAAAGCTAACTATTGGATACTATGCTCACTACCTGGGTGATGGGATTAATCCCACCCCAACCCCAGCATCATGCAATATACCCATGTAACAATCCTGCACATGTATTCTTTTGACTCTTGGAAGCATGTTAGTCTCACATAGTCAAAAAATAAAACTGACTCAAGTGTGTGTGAAAATACCCTAAAATTCAATACAAATAGAGGCAAATTAAAACTGCATTGTGAAAGAATAACATAACCCCATTGAAAGAACTAATTTAAGAAAATGCTTTACACAGTTCGTTGTTCTAATTGTAAGTACAAAAAGAAGAGGAAACAAATCTTAAACTCTATGTATGAGGGTTATTTTTTGTACAACTAAGGCTGTAGGAATTCTGAGATTTTGTGAGAATTTTAGGATTGGGAAAATGAGTGTGTGAGAATAAGCAGGCTGTCACTGTAAGAGCAAGAAGGTAAAGAATAGTCCTGTTGGTGTTTATGGGAATTGGAGGCATCAGTAAGAAATTATACATATGTAATTGTATAGGCCAGGCACGGTGGCTCACGCTTATAAACTCAGCACTTTGGGAGGCTGAGAGACGTGTGGATCACTTCAGGTCAGGAATTGAGAACACCTTTGCCAACATGGCGAAACCCCGTCTCTACTAAAAATACAAAAATTATCGGGTGTGGTGGCCACGCCTGTAGTCCCAGCTATTCGGGAGGCTGAGGTAGGATAATCGCTTGAATTTCGGAGGCGGACATTGCAGCAAGCCAAGATCCCACCACTGCACTCCAGCCTGGGGTACTGAGTGAGACTCTGTCTCAAAAAAAAAAAAAAAAAAGTACATTTTCCCTACAGATCTGTCTGCTAACTGGGCCTGGAAGAAATACCTCAGAAACAATGAGCAAGATAACTCTATATTTTGATTTTCAAATACCATTCTCTACTAAAAGGAACCAGAGATACTAATAGAAAGTAGCTACTAGTGTTAACTACAGTGACTCCAGCAGGACTGTGCCAGGGAAACTACAAGATGAACCTAAGATATCTTGTTGTGCCAGAATGATGGGGATGATTTAAAAGAACACAGAAGCGCCGGGGTGGCTCACGCCTGTAATCCCAGCACTTTGGGAGACCTAGGCGGGCGGATCACCTGAGGTTAGGAGTTCCAGACCCGCCTGGCCAATATGGTGAAGCCCCGTCTCTACTAAAAATACAAAGACTGGCCTGGCGTGGTGGCGCATGCCTCTAATCCCAGCTACTTGGGAAGCAGAGGTAAGAAAATCACTTGAACCCAGGAGGCGAAGGTTGCAGTGAGCCGAGATTGCACTACTGCACTCCAGCCTGGACAACAGGATGAGATCCGTCTCAATAAATAAATAAATATATAATAAAGTCCATGAGAAAAATCATTGTATGTGTGTTTAGGCATAAAGAGAGAGGAGAATCATTGTGGCAAAATATTGGGAATTGCTAAACCTGAGTAACGTGGGTATGGTAGTTCTTTGTATTATTTTTGCAACTTTTCTGTAGGCTTGAAATAATTTCAAACTAAAAAAGTTTTTTAATTCTCCCTTCTCAAATTTCTTTTCCCTCTTCCTTCAAGGACTGTACTCTTCCATCAAGAGTAACATAGATGGATACTAAAACAGAAGGGTCAGTACCACCTCAGGGGATTTAGATCCAGGTGAGGAGGTGAGAAAGTGGAATTCCCAACTCTTAGAAACGAAGACCCAGGAGCGTGGGTCGCTGCCCGTCTTTTCCCTCGCTGCCACCTGGGCCAGCACCGTGGTCGCAAAACCCAGCATGGATTTCATCTTGGGGATGCTGTGGTTCCAGTTCTGACACTCAAGAAACGACAGACGGAGAGGAGAATGAGGACCACCTGCGAAAAGAGCTCGAGAGGGAAGCAGGGACGTGGTGGGGTGTGCACCTGCCGCAGTGGCAGCAAAGGCAGAGGACAAGCGAAGTGGGCAAGCGCCCGAGGCTGCCAGAGGATCTGAGTGGGCTGGGAGGCTGAGTGCAGCCCCGAAGCCCATCGCTGAGTTTCCTCAGTGTCCGCGATAAACGAGAGGGCTCATTCCCGGTAGAAGTGAGCTGAAAACACTTTCCTGCAAGATCTCCCTCATTTTGCTCAAGGCAGTCGCGGCGTTGAGAACGCGTCACAGCTCCTTTACTGGCTGGAGCACTGGGGAGCACAGCTACCCTTGAGTTTTGGTACAGACGAGTGGTATTGGTGGCTTCCGAGGAAACGACAGAGAAACCGCCTATTTCCAATCCCTACTGTTCGTGAGGGAGTGTTGAACCGGGAAGAGAGACCACCCTCCTGCTTAAGCACCTTTGTTACAGATAGGAAGTGTTCTTTGCCTTTGTTTTAGCTTTTCAAGCTTGGAATACAACTTATGAAAAACAAGAAAGGTAAGGCAGTCCCAGTATATTTTAAACTTCAGATGGTTTTCAGAAGTACTATCTTGTTTTTATGGAAGTCACGGTGTCCAGATTTCAACCTACCTAGCAGAGTGAAGCTCTACGAGTCTAATATCTTGGCTTTCTTCCACATCAGCAAGCCTCTGAAATTCAGGTTTCTTTCTGGACAATATCACCTACACTTTTGCAGTGGGCTCCTATATTGCCTACATCCAACTCGTGGAAGCATGAACAGTGGGAAAAGCCAAGGTTACCACATAAAAAAAGATCCTTACATGAGACATGTGGAAATAAAGCAGCAGCTGAGGTGTGTGTAGAGGAAGAGACAAACGTGAAAATGTAGAAAGTGGATAGAGATTTTTTTCCAAGGAGGAAGAGGAATTGTCTGCTCACAACAAGGAACACTCTACTTAGTGCTGTAAAGATACTTTTATTACATTTCATGCATACACTGGATTTTAACAACCAGAACATGGTGTAATTGGTGGGGGCTTGAGAGACAGCAGTCACTCCCAACCCTGAGTGTGAGTCCCCACCCTGAGGGTGAAGAGAAAATGATTACAATCTCTGCCATAGGGCTTAGAATCGTCCAAACCTGGGTTTCAAATTGAAAGGCCCAAATAGCTTGAGAGGGCTCCAGGTATTTCAGCTCAAAATAGTCTCCTGGTTCAAGAGAACTCCTGTGAGGTCTTCCACAGGAAAATCAGTCTGTTGTGTGTGACCTGAAAAGTTACCTAAAATATTGAAGGAGTCAAAGAAATGGTGAATCCCACCCCACCCCTGACGTAAGGTGAATACAAACCTCACTGGCTTTCCTAAGTTTGAGTTTTTGATTGAGAATAGGCAGGGAATCCCAGGAACAACTCTTCCTCCTCAGCAGGTGCCTGACCCTGGGACCTCCCGAAACTTCTAGAGAAGTGCTTTGCAAACTTTAGCATCAGAGTCACTTGAGGGCTTATTCAAAAACGGGAGCCTGAGACCCATACTCAGCAGTTCTGATTCAACAGACATAAGGTTGGGTCTGAAATTTATTATTCTGCTTGCAGCACCCTAATCCCCCACCCCTTGCTCTCCTGTGCAGTGTCCACTGTGGCTAACATGCCACCGATTGCCTGGAGAGAACCAATGGATACCAGGAAATTAAAGAATAAAAAGTATGAAACAAAAAGAAAATACATGGAATGTGTGTATTACCTTCCTCTGAAAAATGTATCTCAAAACAAACATATGATTGGTCTGGAGGCACACACACAGCCAGTCCTCAGCTAAGCAGGTTTCACTGACAGTATCCTTCCTGGATGCTGGTTATAGATATTTTCACTGGACAAAAGAATCAAGTAAGGGCCTGTCAGCCTCATAGAGTGTATCTATCATGCCAGCCTGATAGGCTGGTGGACTAGGAATGAACACCATACTCTCTTGCCTCTCAAAGACACTTTAATTCAACAGGAAGTAAGTACAGAAAGAACAGCAGTTTTGAAACCATACACCATTGGAAACCCTAAAAGGTATCTTGAGTGCATAGGATTTCTTGGGAGTTTGTTGTGGGAAGTCAGGGACACCAAACGGAAGGACCAGCTGGAGCCGTGGCAGAGAAACATAAATTGTCAAGATTTTAATATGGACATTTATCAATTCCCAAATAATACTTTCATAATTTATTACACCTGTAATCTCTTAATCCTGTTATCTTCATAAGCTGAGGATGTGCATCACCTCAGGACCACTGTGATAACTGTAAAGATTGACTGTAAAACATATGTGTTTGAACAACATGAAATCAGTGCACCTTGAAAAAGAACAGAATAACAGCGATTTTTAGGGAAGACAACCATAAGGTCTGACTGCCTGCGGGGTCGGGCAAAAAGAACCATATTTTTCTTCTTGCAGAGAGCCTATAAACAGACGTGCAAGTAGGGAAGATATCGCTAAATTCTTTTCCTAGCAAGGAATATTGATATTAATACTCTGGGAAAGGAATGCATTCCTGGGAGGGAAGTCTATAAACAGCTGTTCTGGGAAAGTCTGTTCTATGTGGTTGAGATAAGGACTGAGATATGCCCTGGTCTCCTGCAGTACCCTCAGGCTTACTAGGATTGGGAAACTCCACCCTGTTAAATTTGTGGTCAGTCCGGTTCTCTGCTCTCAAACCCTGTTTTCTGTTGTTTAAGATGTTTATCAAGACAATACGTGCACCCCTGAACACAGACCCTTATCAGAAGTTCTGCCTTTTGCCCTTTGTCCTGTTTCCTCAGAAGCATGTGAACTTTGTTATGCTTTTTGCCCTTTGAAGCATGTGATCTTTGTACCTACCTACGCCCTGTTCATACACCCCCTCCCCTTTTGAAATCCTTAATAAAAACTTGCTGGTTTTGAGGCTCAGGTGGGCATCACAGCTGATGGTGGCCCAGCTGTAAAATTCCTCTCTTAGTACTCTTTCTCCTTCTTTCTCAGCTGGCTGACACCTACAGAAAACAGAAAAAACCTATGTTGAAATATTGGGGGTGGGTTCCCCCGATATTTTTTTCATTTATTTTGGATACAGGGTCTCGCTTTGTCACCCAGGCTGGATGGAGTGTGGTGGTACAATCTCAGCTCACTACAACCTCTGCCTTTCATGCTCAAACCATCTTCCCGCCTCAGCCTCCTGAGTAGCTGAGACTACAGGCATGCATCACCACGCCCAACTATTTTTTGTATTTTTAGTAGAGACGAGGTTTTGCCATGTTGCTCAGGCCAGTCTTGAACTCCTGAGCTGAAGCAATTCTCCCCTCTTGGCCTCCCAAAGTGCTGGGATTACGGGTGTGAGCCACTGCACCTGGCCTAATTTTAATTATTATATATTACATGCATCACTGAAAAATCATTAAAGGTTCTAAGGAAGAATACTTACATGAAATGTTTGCATGAATGTGTAAAAGTAAGGTGAATTTACAACTGTTAAGCTATTTTTGTTAGTGTCATCTAACATTTTAGATAATGATTTTCCCTTTCACTAAAATCACTTTCACTTCTATGACTACATAATTCTGATTTTTCCAGGTTATAAATGTCTTGATTTCCATTTAGTTAAATATGCTTTATCCTTTTATGATTCAACCCACTCCTCCATTCTCAAAATAATTTGGTAATTAGCAATACACTTTCCCCACAGTGTCAGGAATTTGTCTCTTCCATTTCCCATCACTGATACTGTACCCCTCTTCTCCTCTTGCTTTCTTTCCCTATTTGATTTCTGAAACACCCGTCTCCACTCACCAAAAATATCTGTGTAGTTTTCCTCCTTTCCATTGTCTTCCTTGGTTTACCTGGAGTAAGTCTCTTAATTAGCAAAAACTTCTTTGAACTTGCCTCTTTCTTAGAAGAAAACACTATTCCTTTGACCTGCAAAATTTCAATTACTTGGGATTTACAGACATCTATCTGCAATACTGGTATTGTATTTCCTTCCAAGTATTTATTAAATATCCACTAGATGCCTTTGTCATAAAGACATGAGCTAAATTAAATATACATCTTTTAAATAATATATAACATTAGAATTTTTAGGCATAAAAGTCTTGCTGGTCTGCTGTATTAATTCTTCCTGCAGGCATGGTCAGTTTGCTCTGGAATGCTTACACTAGGGAGGCCCCTCACTAGCTGCCAGGCTGTGAACTTTCGAATATTCAAAGTAGCCTCTGGGCCGGGTGGGCGTGGTAGCTCACGCCTGTAATCCCAGTACTGTGGGAGGCCAAGGCAGGCGGCTCACTTGAGGTCAGGAGTTTGAGACCAGCCTGGCCAACATGGTGAAATCTCATCTCTACTAAAAATACAAAAATTAGCCAGGTGTGGTGGTTCATGCCTGTAATCCCAGCCACTCGGGAGGCTGAGGCAGGAGAATTGCTTGAACCTGGGAGGTGGAGGTTGCAGTGAGCCAAAATCATGCCACTGCACTCCAGCCTGGGAAACAGAGCGAGACTCCTCCTCAATAAAGTAGCCTCTGGCTCAGTAACTAGATTTCCCCTCTACGGCGTTTTAGGTATGTAGGCAACTATTGATTGTATACTTTTAAAATACACAAGAGAAAGTTATAGAAAACCACCGTGTCAAGCACTGGGCAAGTACCATAGAAGATTTAAAAACAAGAGGAATGCAATGGCAATTAGGATTTATTAAACATTCTCTACTTATATACTGTCATAGCAGATTATATTATTAATAGCTATTCTTTTGAAGTTACACCTTAAGAATGGAAGAGGAAGGGAATAGTTCATAATAGAGCCTGAAGTTGTATTCTCAAAACCCAGAGGATGACCTTCTCACGCATTTGCTCTTCTCTACTAAGTGAGGCCTGGTAACCTCAACTGCTGAATCAATCCTATCATGTAGTTCCTACCAAAAACACCTGCTCCTTTGAAAATAAAGATCAATTACATGCCAATTTCTTTAATTTCAAAATTCACTCTCATCTCTACTGTATTTCTCAAGGTAGCAGTTTGACTCTCTTAAAATTTCCCCCTCACTTCTCACTTGTGAGAATAACCTTCTTCTTGTTCCACAATTTCCAATTATTATCCAGATTTGTGTTACTACCTTCCTTTACACAGCTAAAGAGATTCTTATGTTTTGGGAAAGTGGGTAGAGGTAGGAAAATGAATAGGTATCAACTTAAGAGAGACATCTAAAGCTAAAGGATAAAGAGAGTATGTGGTAAAGATGTAGAGAAGCAAGAGAGAGAAGTGGGAAATGAGGAGTGAGGTAGGGAGAGGAAGGAATGTGTCTCAACATGAAAACACTGAGGACTATTTTGATGTCCTTTCTGTTCCTTACCTAACATCTCTAGTCCTATTACACTATTTCTTCACGATTTCCTCTCTGCTGCTGCTTTTCTAATTCATTAGTAAGAGATCCTCTTTACTAGTCCTGGTCCTCTAATCAGGATGGCCTAAATGTCCTGTTCCCGTAGGCTTTATGTCTCTTTTTCAGCATGTGTGCAAAACACAATTTAGGGATTTTTTTTTCTCACCTGGTAGGAAGATTGATTTTGTTTGCTATGTTCCAGTACACAAAATGTGCCCTACTCACCAGCTACCAGGCTGTGCAACTTTTAACATTCAAATTCTAGCTTTTGACTCAAAAACTAGCCTTCCCTTATATAGTTTTCACACGTTTTTTACATTAAGAGTCTCTTCTATTTCACTTTCCATAGTTATTTCAGTATTAGACCTCAATAGAAAGTATAATGATAAGGTACAGAGACTAATTTTCCTATGTATCCCTAGACACACAAATTATTTTGTAACTTTTACTCATGACTTCAAAACCTTGGAGAAAGAATCATCTACATGTAATGCCTACTTCATTACTAGACTGACGATATAAATTTAAATTAGCTACATTTATAGAAGGCAAAAAGTAAATCTGTCCAACTCTTATTTAGGGAAAGAAAATCTTATGCTATTTCCATCATTGCTTGCACTTACCTTATCAACGTATTTCTTAGAATTGTAAAATAACAATGTTTACCATTTTCAACTGTAAGAAAAAAATAGACCACATATATTTCCACAAACCCAGTCTTTTCAAAAAATATTTCACCGGAACTTGGGGGGTAAAAACAAGGAGGGGAAATGCAAAACAGCTCACATCAATTTTTTTGACATTTAACACAAAAATACTACTCAACGTAAGGGCATGACAGAGAAGTGTACTATATTATTGCCTTATTGTAATTTAATCCTCAGAAGTAGATACATAAACCTAACAAATGAGCTCTCCGGAAACAACTTTGAAATTCTGTAAGGGGAAACCATGTATTTTCTCATTATTGGTAAAAAATATATTTATTCTATCATACATTTAAAAAATTCAGTGGTGTAAGTGAAGGGAGAATCACTTTAGAAAAAATCTTAAGGTAACCAAAATGAAAAAGGGAGCCAAGAACTTTAAGGTTCTTTACTTTTATTTTTAAAGAATGTATCACAAATACGAATATTACTTGAGAGTAGAGGGGTAAACTACAAAAGAGAGATGGAAATCAATTTCTCCGTTGCCTATTTTTAAGCAGTATGTAAGTTCTAAAGCCTCAGCTCAGCAACTGAAAGTTGCCTGGGCATGGCAGAGGGAGCTGGGAACAAGGTACAGGGGACACTGGTGGGAAAATTGGCAATAAGGACAGTAACTTGAAACAATATCCTAAAAATTAAAGAACTGTTCAAAATAAACCAGGAGCAGTGGTGTGTGCCTATAGTGACGTGATAAGGGAGGAGCATGATGTGGGAAGATCACTTTGAGCTCAGGAGTTTGAGGCCAGTTGGGCAACATAGCAAGACCTTGTCTCTTAAAAAAAAAACAAAACAAAAAAAAACAAAGTTCAAAGATAATAGCAACAAACATAAAACAATCATGTCTAAATTTTGGTTTCAGCTTACTGTAATGCAGAAGATTAAATATCAGATTAAACAAATACAATAAACCTATTGCCAAGAGGAAGGACTTCTGAGGTTTGGTGTTATAACTAAGATTTTATTGGTATTTAAAACTCCTTACTTAACGCTTAATAATTTAAGATAGCAAGTTAAGAAACAAAAAACTCCTTACAAAACTAGTAAAGAGGATCTCTTACTAATGAAATTTTTTTACTCTAAATATGCAATGTCAAAAAGCGCAACTTTTGCACTGAGGAAAGGAGACTGTGAATGTTTTAACTGGGCTTATACATTTTTAAAATAATTCTTGAGGGTCCATGACCCATCTGACATTCCGATAAAAGTGACTGGCCTTCTCTCCAAAATGTTTGATTCCAGGAGGTTCATTAGATTCCCTGGGAGCAAACTTTGGGCCCCAGGTAAAGAACCCCTGAATTTTAGGTATGTTTTCAAATAAGAAAACAGAAATAGACTTAATGATGAGGCAGGGATGCCAACCTGGGTGGGGCAAGTTGAGTATCTCTTATTTGAAATGCTTGGGACCAGAAGTGTTTTGAATTTTTTTGGAATTCTGGAATATCCGTGTTACACTTACTGGTTGAGCATCCTTAATCCAAAAATCCAAAATTCAAAATGCTCCAGTGAGCGTTTCCTTTGAGCGGCATGTCAGTGCTCAAAACGTTTTAGATTTTGGAGCAATTCACATTTTGAATTTTCTCTTTAAGAATGTTCAACCTAGGCGGGGTGTGGTGGCTCACGCCTGTAATCCCAGCACTTTGGGAGGCTGAGGCGGGAGGATCCTAAGGTCAGGAGTTTGAGACCAGCCTGGTCAATATGGTGAAACCCTGTCTCTACTAAAAATACCAAAATTAGCCAGGTGTGGTGGTGCGCGCCTATAGTCCCAGGTACCCGGGAGGCTAAGGCAGAAGTATCATTTGAACTCGGGAGGCAGAGGTTGCAGTGAGCTGAGATCATGCCACTGCACTCCAGCCTGGGTGACAGAGAGAGACTCCATCTCAAAAACAAAAAAAAATGTTCAACATATACTACAACTTTAGGACTTAACACATACTTACCTGACTTAGTAAGATACAGGATTGAAAAATATGAATATATTTAAGAGGAAAATGAAACTATAAGAACCTGCAATCAATACCGTCCTTGAAATCTAGGCTATATCAATAGAGTATGTGTACCATACTACTTACTATAAATACAAATTTTTAATCACAGTTTTGAGATCTTATAGAAAGTCATTCACTGAAGAAAACCTTACCTTCAGCAACACTCCAAGGATACTGCCTTCCTCTGACCCTTTTGCCATTAACTTCAATGATAGTATTACTACCCACCACAGCAAGAGGTAAACGGTACTATAAAACAAAGTATTCTTTCAAATACATCTCTGTAGTCCCCACAAATTCAAGAATAAAAAAAAGTTACATTACTCAACAGATTAGCCAAAAAAAAAAATTTGATAGAAACTTTTGATAGTTTCTGCATTAGTTTTTATAGGCCACTTAACAAATATTTAGTAAAATGACATCACATGATATTACCAACAAGGTAAACAATAAATAAAATTAAATTTTCTCTCTTTTTTTTGAGACGGAGTCTCGCTCTGTCGCCCAGGCTGGAGTGCAGTGGCGTGATCTCAGCTCACCGCAAGCTCCGCCTCCCAGGTTCACGCCATTCTCCTGCCTCAGCCTCCCCAGCAGCTGGGACTACAGGCGCACACCGCCATGCCCGGCTAATTTTTTGTATTTTTAGTAGAGACGGGGTTTCGCCGTGTTAGCCAGGATGGTCTCGATCTCTTGACCTCGTGATCCGCCTGCCTTGTCCTCTCAAAGTGCTGGGATTACAGGCATGTGCCACCGCGCCCTGCCAAATTTCCTCTTTAAAGTTAAGAATATTCAAGAATATACTGGGCAAATTATTTACTAAAAATCACTACAGAAAGTTGTCCCATACTTGGGAGGAAAAAGGTAAAAAATATATTAGCATTGGCTGGGCACGGTGGCTCATGCCTGTAATCCCAGCACTTTGGGAGGCCGAGGTGGGTGGATCACGAAGTCAGGAGATGGAGACCATCCTGGCTAACATGGTGAAACCCCGTCTCTACTAAACATACAAAAAATTAGCCGGGCGTGGCGGTGGGCGCCTGTAGTCCCAGCTACTCAGGAGGCTGAGGCAGGAGACTGGCGTGAACCCGGGAGGCAGAGCTTACAGTGAGCCGAGATGTGCCACTTCACTCCAGCCTGGGCGACAGGGCAAGACTCTGTCTCCAAAAAAAAATATATATATATATGTGTGTGTGTGTGTGTGTGTGTGTGTGTGTATATATATATGTGTATATATACATGTATATACACGTATATATAGAAAAGCAGTTGGGGATTAAAAAAAAGGAGGCTAATGACTAGCCTGCCTACTTAATCATGAACCAACTATAACAGTACCTAAAGCAGGGAATAGTATATTTGCTAAGCTCTAACCATGAACTTCAAATCCAGGTGACTGGATTTGTATTCATCCATGCATAGCCCTTCACAATTCTGTGGCTCCTGGAAATATATAACCAGCCATTTCATACAACTGCAGAAATTCTTCACTGGCGAGGTATAAGCATTTCATTATTCCAAGGTATTTGCCTACATAATGCCATTATTCAGTATACCATTTTTAGGGCCAAAGTACTTAGAAAACCATGATAAATTAAACTACAGAAAATTATTTTGATGTAAATTTTTGGTTGGTTTTTATTATTTTTAATTGAAACATAATTGTACATATTTGTGGGGTACAGTATGGTATTCTGATACCTGTATACAAATATGTAATGATCAAATTAGAGTAATTCACACATTTATCAACTCACACTTATTTTTCAGTATTGGGAACATTCATAATCCTCTCTTCTAGCTATTTGAAAATAGAGACTAAATTACTGTTAACTACAGCCACCCTACAATGCTACAGAATGCTAGAACTTATTCCTCCTATCTAGCTGTAATTTTGGTTGGCTTTTATAAAGACAAAAGAAATATATTTTTGTCTGGCAATTAAAACATAACAGAAGGAATTCTCTCCTTTCCTTTCTCATCACTTATTTTTTAGGAGGGGAAAAATTAAATAATATGAAAGCCAGTTAATTAACAACAATTTGAAATAAGGATTGTGTTATTCATCTCAGTAGTTTATACAATTCCTTATTATATATAGTAGCTAATCTTCAAGGTTAACTATAAAGTTGAATTCAACATTAAATCTCCCTAGGCATTTTGTAAGCCAACTACTTAAAACACTGATACTTTTGATCTTTCCTGTGGACGTTGTAGTATGTTTTTAAGGTCTCCGATTACTTTAGTGTATGTACAGGGATGAACCTACCTTTATCTTTTTAACAAGTTTATTTTCTTCTTCATCATCTGTTTCTGGAAATTCATATATTTTAATTTTATGTTCTTGGATTTCTTTCATTATGTAAAATGGAAGAAGTAGTCAGCCAAAGAGCACCATACGTAATTAGTACATTAATAATTAGTACATTAGTCTTATGCTTATTACATGCTTCTTAGATTCCTATATTGCCCCTTGTTTCCAGATCATTTACTGTTTTTTAATGATGCAAAATTATAATCTAAAATCAAAGTACTATGCTGGTCTTTTCTTTTTAAACTGTAAAGTTGATATATAAACACCAAATCCAATTACTTCAGAAGTGTTAAAGTCATATAGCTATCATACCAAAAGAGTTCCAAAAAAGATGTAAAACTCCAGAAAGGGATTTCTCTGATTGATTTCCATGATAATGACTGTAGGTCATTTATTTACAATGACTGAGATTTTTCCTTCAGATATAAATCCCCAAGTGTCTTATTTAGTTGAATAAACAGGGCTAAACTCACCTAAAATTTTTAGTAGAATCTGGCAAAAGTAAAGTAAAACTAAGTACACCACTGCTCCCTGCACATTCATCAGAAAAATCCTTGCATGTACATGTGATACACACAAACTGAGGAGCAACAGTTACAAGATTAGGGAAGGACACAGGGAGAAAACACACCCTAGAAATCAAGAATTAATAAGGAGAATGCAGAAAACTAAAGGAGACAACTTAATAATAACATCAGGAAGGATCTAGTTCAAATTAAATTATCATGTCCAAAATCACTCCAAATTCTAAACAGAATATAGACATCCAAATAACTTCCAACTACCTGTCCTTCCTTGGGCCCATAACAAACCAATGGCGAAAATACCTAAAACTAGCTTCCCTGCCTATACTTATATTCTGGTGCAATTTTCATGGCAAAGGTTCCCAGTAGCTATAAAAGGACCCTGAACAAATTGTGTTACATGGTTACTATACTAGATAGAAGCAAACAGAAATAAAATTGTCACTGAAAAAAAATAGAACCACATATATTTTACAATTAGGGTATGTACCTACATATATATATTTAAAAAAAAAACAAAATAAAACAGAATAAATGAGGTGAAAATACATGATGAGAAAAATGAATAATAGTAGCTGGCTCTAAAACCAGTGGTTTTAGTCAGAGCTTGTATATTAAATGACCTGAGTACAACCACCAGAATGTGACCAATTTGAAAGAAGAGATCACTTCATATTCATCTTTTTTACTTTTATCAGTACAAATCCAAATTGAAATACATAATAAAAGAAGAGAAATGTATTACATGATAGTATTTGAAACTTAGCACATTACAAACTAAAAATGGAAATGGGTAAGTGTAAAACAGAGAAATGCTAGATATAGTAAAAACATACTCAAACATTCTGAATATTTATATGAATTTAGCATAACTTCAAAGTAAATTTTAACAGGCTTTTAATAACAGGTTTCAAGGTATTCTGAAATTCATATTGAAAAAGGTGAAAAACAAAATATTTTGTTACAACAGTACTATATGGACAATAGAGATAATTACAATCTATTTTTAAATATTATACAAAGTTGCTGTGGTTTAAACAATATACTACTGGCCAAAAATAAAGACTACTGGAAGAGAGAAAGGTTCCAGAATTGACCCTACATTTCATAAAATGTAATATATAATGAACCAAACACAATTAAATTAGAAATATGTGTGACTGTATAACTCAATATTACTGAGACAACTAGACATGAGTCTAGAGAAACAGTTTAGCGGTCTTCCAGCTAGCTCAGTCATACAGCATGAGACTCTTAATTTTAGGGTCATGGGTTTGAACAATAACTTAAACTATAAATATCCTATAAAGTGCACTGAAAACAAAAATAGGATATAAGCAGCAAAAGAAAAAACATAAAAAATACAGTGAAAATGAGAGAGAACTAAATACCCAGAATAAAAAGAACCCATATCAATAAATTTGGGCAATACCAAGTACTACTGGTCAAACAGACAAAGGATTTGAACAGGTGTTTACAAAAAGGGGAAAAGAAAACTTTGTTTTTAAAATGTTCAGCCTTTCTGGAAAATAAAAGGAAAAGATAAAAAAATGATTAGGTACCACTTCATTCCCAAAAGGTTTTCAAAATAAAAATAACAAACAATGCTGGCAAAGTCACAGTGAAACAGATGTACGCTTTATAAGATGAATTTGTTTTAGTGGGGAAGCACCATGACAAAATGGGGAGTGGGGGAGATAAAGACCCATAAAAATAATCACAGCCTTTGAAAGAATAATCCACTTCCTGGGAATTCATTTTAAGAAAATAATTTTAAAAAGTATGGGGAGAAATTGTCTGTGTGGGGGTGTTATTAAAGAACACTTAAGGCCGGGCGCGGTGGCTCAGGCCTGTAATCCCAGCACTTTGGGAGGCCAAGGCAGGTGGATCACAAGGTCAGGAGATCGAGACCATCCTGGCTAACATGGTGAAACCCCATCTCTACTAAAAATACAAAAAATTAGCCGGGCGTGGTGGCAGGTGCCTGTAAGTCCCAGCTACTTGGGAGGCTGAGGCAGGAGAATGGTGTGAACCCAGCAGGCAGAGCTTGCAGTGAGCCGAGATCACACCACTGCACTCCAACCTCAGCAACAGAGCGAGACTCCATCTCAAAAAAAGAAAAGAAAAATTTAAAGCAACCATATTTTAAAACTGACAAAGGATAAGGATACTATGATAATGAGTAAGAGCTTTGAGGGGAAAACTAAGGCAGAAGATTCAAGAGTTATTTTTAATACAGCATAAATGACAATACAGTAAAGCAGTAAGAGGAATGGATTGCAACACATTATACTAAAAATAGTAAAAACTGCAAATTATGAGAATGGTATAAGAAACCTGAGTTAACACATCCTGCTCACCTGTTTTTTAAACTGTTGGCATTCCTCTGGTGTGAGTGTGTCTGCTTTGGCAATAAGTGGGATGATATTCACTTTTTCATGCAAACGCTTCATTAACTCAATATCTGATGGTGTAAGTCTGAAATACACAGTATTTAATATGACTGAATTGATCAGTTTGGGAGAACAAGATTCTTCACATCCCCAATTAGATTTCAATTATCTTCAATTGGTCAACTGACTCTCAAATCTTCATACACAGCCCATATCTCACTGTTACATTCCAGATTTGTGTTTACCCAGTAGATATGCTACCCGGGTCTTCCATGGGCTCCTTAAAATCAAAAGCTCATCTGAACCTCATTTTCTCTCTTCTATGCTTCCTATCTCAGTGAATGGCACTACAGTCTACCCAATTACTCAAGTGTGAAACCTAGGATTCCTCCCCTCCTCTAATCCTCTTCCCATATATATAGTATGTGTATAGATGTACATATATATGTATGTATATCTCCATTTCCATTACTTTAGTCTAGGCCACCAAGACCTTTGGAATGAATAACTGTAATACAAACCATCCATACTGAAGTCAGAGTGGTCTTTCTAAATCCCAATCTTATTAAGTTATGCCCCAAAAATCTTATTAAAGACCAGATGCCTTAACTAACTAGTATGGCCTACAAGGCTTGTGAAGATGTAGATTCTCCAGCTGACCTCATCTCTTAGCATTCTTAGCCTTTCCTTTGCCTCCTACTTCCAATGTGCCAACCTTTTTGAACTTCTTACAATTCCTTGAAAGCACCATACTTTGACATCTGGCCACAGGCTACCACCTTGGCTGGAACACCCTCCATTATAATCCTGCTTCTTCTTGGCCTGGCTAATTCCTATTCATCCTCAGGACACTGGTTTATGATCCAATTTCCACTGGGAATCCTTCTCCAGACTAAGACTAGGCATATTTCTATGTGGTCACAATGCTTAATGTGCTGTACAATAACTGCCTGCCTGCATACAGATGCTTCCTCACTAACTATGATTGCACTTAACAATTTTTCAAATTTTTGATAGTGTGCAAGCAATACACATTGAATAGAAACCATACAACCATTCTGTTTTTTACTTTCAGTATAGTATTCAATAAATTACATGAGATATTCAAAACATTATCACAAAATAGGCTTTATGTTAGATGATTTGTCCAACCGTAGGCTACGCTATCATGTTTAGTAGGCAAGGTGTATCAAACGTATCTTCAACTTACGATGGGTTAATGTAACCCTGTCCCAAGTCGAGGAGCATCTGTATTTGTTTCTCCCATCTTCTCACTGAAATACTCTGTGCAGTGAGAGCCTTGTCTCATTCATCTGTATCCTCAGGACCTAGCACAGTATCTAACACTCGTGAAGGTGCCCAAATATTTGCTGAGAAAAAAGTAAGCTGCTGCGATTTTCCTTATGTCCTTTAGCAATTCTAAATGAGAACAAAAGTCCTCAAATCTAGAATACACTGTGGACTAAAATTTTATGTTTCACAAGAATAAATGAAGACATTAGAAATATTTTGAAAAGGACTACCATTCTAAAGTGGTATTCCTTAGTTTTTATAAAAACATGAGAAAAATGAAATAAAGGTCTCATTCTGTTATTAACTGTATTGACTAATACTAATAATTGAATTGACTGACATTTTAAAACGAATATATTAAAATTGGGGGGATCAGAGTCCTAAGACTAATAAGATAGTCCAGTCTTTTTACTAACAAAGATTACTGTATGTACTTCACTGTGGTAGTAAGGCTGACAGGCAGAAAGAGACAGTGAGGGGGAGAAAGCAAACATGGAGAATTAAGATAGTTGCCTATTCTAATTCTCCTTGTCTTAAATCCCTTGAAATTTGACACTGGCATTCAGAGAATAGGGAGCACAATGAAAAAGTGTGTGGATGGAATAACACTGTTTATATTATCTGTAAACTGTGTTCTTGCCTCACTAGTGTTAACTAAACGAACCTATCCATTTCTATTTACTTTTTTGACAGGGTCTTGCTCTGTCACCCAGGCTGGAGTGCAGTGGTGTAGTCATAGCTCACCATAGCCTCCAATTCTTCCACTTTCGACTCCTAAGTAGCTAGGACTACAGGAGTGTGCCTCCATGCCCAACTAATTTTTTTTTTTTTTTTTGAGTTTCACTCTTATTGCCCAGTCTGGAGTGCAGTGGCACAATCTTGGCTCACGGTAACCTCTGCCTCCCGAGTTCAAGCGATTCTCCTGCCTCAGCCTCCCAAGTAGCTGGGATTACAGGCATCCGCCACCACGCCCAGCTAATTTTTGTATTTTTAGTAGAGACAAGGTTTCACCGTGTTGGCCAGGCTGGTCTTGAACTCCTGACCTCAGGTGATACCCCTGCCTCAGCCTTCCAAAGTGCTAGGATTACATGTGTGAGCCACTGCGCCCAGCCCCAACTAATTTTTTTATTTTTTGTAGAGACAGGATGTCACTATGTTGCCTAGTCTGAGGCCTCAAGCAATCCTCCTGCCTTGGTCCCCAAAGTGCTGGGATTACAGGCGTAAGCCACTGCATCTGGCCTGAACCTATCCATCTTTGAAAAAAGAATTAAGTTTTGCTTCTTTTTATTAATCATTATATAAAACACTAAATAGAAATGCCATGAATTATTCAATCTCAGATTTCTAAATTATGGTTTTTCAATTTATACTCATGACTAATTTAAATTGTCACTGCCTTATTAAGCTATTATGTCAGATACAAGCCTGCTTATTAATCCAGTAACAAAAAAGTAGAGTTCAGTTAATCTAAAATTTTAATAAATCTTAAAGGCATTTAATATAAAGTATTAAAATCCAAATAACAAGATTTTATATTTAAATGCAAATCAATACTTGCTGAATACTTATTATAATATCCCAACTGTTAAAGAGAAAGATATTTAAAAATAAACATGATAAGGAAATTAGAGAAGTCAACTTCTTAAATATAACCAAAGAGTCAAAAAACATTGAAGTCAGTTTAAAAATTAAACTTTAGGGAGAAAAGGTAAACCTTGTAAAAGTCTCATTAAACTTCAGAAGCCTACAAAACATCAGCAACAAAAAACATTTAGTTCACATGTATATTACATTCTGGTTGAATTTTTTTCTTCTTTCCATTTAGTTTTATATTGGCCGGTCTTTTCATCAACAAATTTAGTTTTTAAATCTTGTTTTTAAGCAATAGAAAATCCTTTAGCATTTCTAGAAGATAAACCCACACTAGAGAGAAAAGACTATTTAACCTCAAAGTCTACAGCATAATAAACAACTACAGGGTAAATGATAAATTTTTTTTGTATGTATGTATGTATGTATTTCTAAGGGAAAAAAATCCTGTATCTGTATAAAACTCACTGGATGATACCAATTTTTCTAAAAGTGGTAATTAATATTTGAAGGATAAAACACTATTTTAAAATTCATGTTCCAAGTCAGTTTTTTACTTTAATAATAGTTACAAAATAGGGAACAATGCACATGAAGGAATAATAACTGAAATAATAAATTAGCCATGCATGCAGTTCATACTTTGTAGAGGGAGGTAGGAGGCACTGAAAGTACACAGTTGGACCAATTTATAATTACTCTAAAAACAAATCCCTCTAAAAAGGGAACCTAGGGACTACCCAGACAAGATGGAAAGGCTCTGATTAATGTATTAGACTGCATGGAATTTCAGTCTGTAGTGAGCAGGGTATCTGGAACTCTATACATAAAATTCTGTGTCATATTCTTTTTTTTGAGGAGGAGCAGTTTCACTCTTGTTGCCCAGGCTGGAGTGCAATGGTGTGATCTCGGGTCACCGCAACCACCGCCTCCCAGGTTCAAGCGATTGTCCTGACTCAGCCTCCCTAGTAGCTCGGATTACAGACATGGGCCACCACGGCCGGCTAATTTTGTATTTTAGGTAGACACGGGGTTTCTCCATGTTGGTCAGTCTGGTCTCGAAATCTCAACCTCAGGTGATCCGCCCGCCTCAGCCTTCCAAAGTGCTGGGATTACAGGCGTGAGCCACCACACCCGGCCTCATATTCTTTCACTTAATCCACAATATCATGTACCAATGGGCAAAACTTTGCTCCATTTCTAAAAATAGTTAAAACTGAGAAATTATTCAAAGGTACATTTTATATATAAGATAAAGCAATTTTAAACATCTTACCCCTTGTGACAAATAAGAAATGGTGCAAAGCCACTAGATATCATTTGAATATAAAAATTTTTTTCTTTTAAAAAAGCTCTCATTTCCCATGCAATTTTAAGAAATAAAATTTTCCCCAAAGGGATGGGAGGAATGTGATTTCATGAGAATTACTAAACTTGGAGAGAGTCCAGATCTAAAATAATAAAATTGGTTATAAGCTGACAAATTTTATTGACTTAACTGCAGGTTAAGATTTCACTCAGCTGGCTTTCAGGAAAAGGCCCTGACAAGTTAAATGAGAAAGATTTAAAAATATAAATTCAAGAAGCTACATAAATACTCATAAAAGGTTATACAGTGTGCTGTATTTTTGAGATTACTTTTTTTGAGCCTTTTAAGTCAAAGAGTCAGTTTAGTGATTTAAATATGTAAACTGAGAACACCGTTAAATGATAGACTGGATTAAGAAAATGTGGCACATATACACCATGGAATACTATGCAGCCATAAAAAAGGATGAGCTGATGTCCCTTGTAGGGATATGGATGAAGCTGGAAACCATCATTCTGAGCAAACTATCACAAGGACAGAAAACCAAACACCGCATGTTCTCACTCATAGGTGGGAATTGAATAATGAGAACACTTCGACAGAGGGCGGGGAACATCACACATCGGGGCCTGTCATGGGGTGCGGGGATGGGGGAGGGATAGCATTAGGAGAAATACCTAATGTAAATGACGAGTTAATGGGTGCAGCAAACCAACACGGCACAGGTATACATATGTAACAAACCTGCACGTTGTGCACATGTACGCTAGAACTTTAAGTATAATAATAATAATGAAAACTGAAATTACCTCAACAAAAGGCAATGTGAAGTAATTACAAACATGTACTACGCAATCCTGCCTGAAGGTGGGAGTCTTCAGTTATGTAATGGTCTAGGGCATAGCAAAAAGAATAAATAAATAAAAAAAGAGTATTAAACATAAAAGAAGAAACATTTTTACCCACTCCAATCTGACAGTGCAAACATGTAAGTATATAATTAAGGCTCCCTTATCCATCTAGAGTGATAATGGGCATTGACCCATCAAAAAAAAAAAAAAAAAGAGAGCGAGAAGCCAAAAATAGAAGAGAAAGGTATACTTTAAGGAATTGGTTTACACTACTACTGTAATGTGAGTGTTAGATAATTTAATGCTGTTTAGCCTGATGCTACTACAGTTCTTTCAGTGGAGAGACGGTGGAGTTACAATTATCAGGTGGCTGAATTATGTATGCTGAGTTACTTACCCAAAGGAAAAGACTGAGGAAGAATAACTGGAAAAATGTGCAGTTGTCAATGACATATATGTACTCAAAATAAAGGGGAAGTACAAAGAACAAAAAATGGGAGTACGGGCTAACTATAACAGAACAATCACATCAGATTAATGTCTAGATTCTTAGGTCTTATGCCCTAATAAACAAAAGTTAGTAATGACAATATGATACCTAAACAACATGTCTATGACAGCTAAGGTGAAACAGAAGCCAAATAGATTTATTGTAGAAAGAAATGGCACAAGAAATCACTGGCATGCAAGTGCTTTTGATAACCATCTCTTATGAGACTTATAATAAATAGCATCTTTGATTCTGAGTAGGTCTAACTGGTATGGCTACTTCTCTTCATTTGGTCGTTCAATTAGTAGCAGAGTGGTCAACATGAAAGCTAAATTTGCCACATTGAGACCTCAAACAACGGTGGCAACACTGTTTATTTCCACAAAGCAGGGAAAATCCTTATGAATAAAGAACTAAGGAGTAAAATCACTTAGCTTATACAGGACTTAAATAGGCTTTTCAACTAAGACATTTCTACATGAAATTTGGTACTTCATAATGGGTATAGCTGTATGTACTTCACAAACTTAAAGATTACTAAAATATGCACATACAGGTAACAGTAAGCAACAACAACAAAAAGGAATCAGAAGTATCAAGGTACTGACCGATGTCCTGAAGAAGCAATGAAGGATAAACAACACTACACCCTGTTATCAGGCATCTGATGTCTGTTCGTGCATGATTCTGCATTTAGGTAGCCCTCAAATTTACTATCAACGTAATCGATAAAAGGCTGCCAGCTATAGAATGCAAATAAACAAACAATTAAGTTGCAATTCTACATATGAATTAACTGATGACTGTTAACGGACAATAATCAGTATTTTCAAATAGGCAAAATGAATTTACCAGTGGAAGATATGTCCACTTATTCTATATAAAGATTCGAAAATATAAATTATGTTGAATAAATCTTTATTCATTACTTCAAAAAGTTCCAAATGAAAGAAAATAAACTATTTATTGTTGAAACACAGCTAAATTATTAGCATATTATTTGCACTAAGTGTATTAATAACACACTTCATAATATGAAAACAATTATATTCAGTTTTAAATTTCAAATGAGAGATTACTTTAAATAATATAAAAACTTCATGATGAACTTAGGAGTTTTAATAGTTGACAGAAAAATACCTCAAAAACAATGTGAATTTAAACAAAAATAAAAATATTATTTAGGACTTATGGAAAAACTGAAGGTCTAAATATCAGGTTTAAATTAGGATTGAGATAGAATTTATACAAATGGATAAAATTAAAGCAAACAGTTTCAAATTTCTCACAATACTGAGAATTCTTCTATCTAGCTACATTATTTTAGAGTATCTCTTAAAAACAATTTTATGATAGGTATTATCTCCATTTTATAGAAAAGTAAATGGGTTTAAAGAAGTTAAACAACTTTATCAAATAAGTGGCAAACTTCGTATACGAACCCAAGTCATGTTACTTGAAGTTAGGTGACCTTTGCTAAGATGAGAAGTGGCTACAGGCTGCTGTACCATTTAATAAGAAGTGCACATCTAGAGTCTAGCCCCTTGCTCTATAAAGTGTGATCTACCATCCAGCAGCATCAGTATCACCTGGGATCTTGTTAGAAATGCAGAAATACAGCCCATCTCAGACCTACTAGAAGAACTAAATTTAACAGGATACCCAGGATTGGAATGCATAGCAAAGACTGAGAAGCAGTAAATTAGATCATATATAACTTGGGAGTCTTACAGAATTGCTATTGCCATTTAACTATGATATGGTATTATCCCACTGACTAATATAGAACACTGTATTTAAATAACAATAGCTTTTCTGTAAATCATGTTTTCTCTACATCGTCCAATGCAATTTTCCGCACTGATGAAAATCTTAATATATGTGCTGCACAAAATGGCAGCCACTTGCCACATGTGGCTGTTGAGCACTTGAAATGTATCTGGAGCAAGTCAGAAACTGCATTTTTAATTTAATTAATTTTAACTGATTTATACATATGGCAAATGACTGTCATACTAGATAGCACAACTCCAGGGGAATTGGTTACTACGTCACAGTGTCATCTCTAGGAGAGTCCTTAGGACAAATTTGGAAAGTTCTAGTCAAGATAATTCTTCTGATTAACTGTACTTCTTCTCCTTTTTTTTTTAATTTGATGAAGTCATATTTACCATCTTACACTAGCTAAGGGCAAGTTTGCATCTTACCTCTAAGGAAGCATAATAAAAGTTACAACATGTGCTTTGTGTGAATTAATATTATTCCAGCTTATCATCAATTAACAATACTAATATCCATACCTGTACAGTCTTTTTAATTCTGTGAGAAGGACCTGGATACTCTGCAGAATACAAATCTATGAGGAATAATGAGTTGATTAATGTCGACTTTCCCAATGCACATTCGCCTAAAAGAAATAAGGGAAAATATCTGTTAAACTCACCCACTTTACTCAACCTTAAATATTCAACAGATGCTAGAATCGAACTGGCTTTATGCAAGTACTTCTTGGTGAGACAATGAAATGACTTTAGAAAATATGCTACAAAGAATAAGTATCTTGTCCTCAGTTTCTTAGCTATCAAATTAAACTCATGTTTCCAAGGATTCTTTTCAGCCTTCTAATTATACCACTTATATTCATTAAAAATAATGTATCTAATAATCTACATTTTTAACAGTAATGTATTCCCAAAGAAAAAAGTCAGTCATTATTAAAAAACCCAACTTGGATTATATATCGCTGTTTCAGTGAAATAAAGTTTTTGTTTATTAATAGACAACAATGAATGAATAATAAACAAGAAATCATGCAGCTATAAAAAGCAAAAATCTGCTAATTCAAAGAATAATTAATCACAATGAACATCTCCGTATAAAATTCTAAATCACAAAAAATACTTTCTAATTTAGCCACCCATCAGCCTAAATATAAGGGTGCTTCTCCACAAACCAGAATCCAAAAAATCTTAGGTAATTACTTTTTCTACTGCTTCTACTTGAGGTAGGAGGTAGACATGAAGGAAGCTAGGGCATAATTTCTACTCTGATCACATACTCTTTTTTGACTCTCCATGTCTAGTCCAATATACATAGTGTATAGTAACCATTAAATGTATACCAAAATATAAATGGCTTCGAGGTACATATAACCTAAGGTTAAAACAAATCATAAATCATATTATGATAATTAACATGGCACAGAGTTAACGTATTTACTGTTAATAATTCACTTAGCATAATAGGCATGTTTAGCCTAAGTAACTGATGTCACAATGCTTATATCTAGGAGGAATTCTTTTTATATTAGCTCTCAAGAGAGATAAGATCCTTTCCACGTGGTTTGGGCTTGACCCTTTGACTGAGAGCATGCCACTTTTTACTAGAGGTTGATGTATGACTCAACTCAGAGTTGAGGATGGAAAGTGGGGATAATAGCACCTGCCTGTACCCTGGTACAGATCATATGATGTTGACTTATTAACTTGTGGAGTCAGGGTCTCGCTCTGTTGCCCAGGCTGGAGTGCAGTGGCACGATCATGGCTCACTGCAGCCTTGAACTCCTGGTGTGGTGGTGCGCACCTGTAGTCCCAGCTACTCGGGAGGCTGAGGCAGAAGAATCGCTTGAACCCAGGAGGCAGAGGTTGCAGTGAGCCAAGATCACGCCACTGCACTCCAGCCTGGCGACAAAGCAAGACTCCATCTCAGGAAAAAAAAATTAAATTAAAAAGTTCTAGTATCTAAAATGAGCAAAATCACCGGGCACGGTGGGTCACACTTGTAATCCCAGCACTTTGGGATGCCAAGGTGGGTGGACCATCTGAAGTTAGGAGTTTGAGACCAGCCTGCAGTGAGCCAAGATTGCACCATTTCACTCCAGCCTGGGAGACACAGTGATACTCCATGTCAAAAAAAGAATTAGCCAAGTGTGGTAGCAGGCACCTGTAGTACTAGCTACTGGGGAGGCTGACGGGGAAGGATTCCTTGAGCCCGAAGGTCAAGGCTGCAGTGAGCCATGATTGCGCCACCTAACTCCAGCCAGGGCAATAGAGCAAGATCCTGTCTCAAAAAAGAAAAACACACACACACATACACACAAACAAAACACATAACAGGACAGAACAGCATCATTTCCTTATCATTAGTTTGAAGAAGTGAATTGCCTGTAAAAGTTTCCATTTTCAAAAAAAGCATTAAAATATAGTGTAAGGCCAGGCACGATGGCTCGTTCCTGTAATCCCAGCACTTTGGGAGGCTGAAATGGATTGCCTGAGCCCAGGAGGTGGAGGCTGCAGCGAGGATCGAGGCTCAAGCGATCCTCCTGCCTCAGCTCCACAAGCAGCAGGGACTACAAGCGCGTGCCACCACGCCCAGCTAATTTTTTGTATTTCTGTAGAGACAGGGTTTCACCATGTTGCCCAAGCTAGTCTGGAACTCCTGAGCTCAAGCGATCCGCCGGCCTCGGCCCCCCAAAGTGCTGGGATTAGGGGCCTGAGCCACGGGTCCTGGCCCAATTACTCTCTTCAATCTGAGCATGAGCGCTGGAAGAAAAGCTCTCACTTACATATAATTTTTTAGAGACAGAGTCTCCCTCTGTCACACAGACTGGAGTGCAATGGCACAATTTCGGCTCACTGTAACCTCAACCTCCCGTGCTTGATTGCTTATATAATCTCGGCTCACTGTAATCTCAACCTCCCGGGCTCGATCGCATATATATAAATACATACATATATTTGTTTGTTTAGACGTTATCTCAGTCTGTCCAACAGGCTGGAGTGCAGTGGTGCGATCTCGGCTCACTGCAACCTCCGCCTCCCGGGTTCAAACAATTCTCTGCCTCAGCCTCCCGAGTAGCTGGGATTACAGGCGCCCGCCACCACGCCCGGCTAATTTTTGTGTTTTTAGTAGAGACAGGGTTTCGCCATGCTGGCCGGGCTGGTCTTGAACTCCTGACCTCGTGATCCACCCGCCTCAGCCTCCCAAAGTGCTGGGATTACAGGCGTGGGCCACCGCGCCCCGCCGATCGCTTATATTTTTTAAAAGATGTTTTCTTCGTTTTCTAGCCCCTTCTAACCCGCTACAAAGTTTCAAACGCTTAATGCTATCGCAAAGGGCCTTCAGAGGTCAAGCTCAAGGGTGCAGCTCCCTAATGAGGGGCAGCCTCAGAGGGGACCGACCCCGCCCAGGATGAGCAGCGCCAGGTAGCGGGGGGACGCTCCCGGGGCTCCCCGGGCCCTGGATGGGGGAGGTGTTGTGGGGCGCACATACCCAAGCTCAGGTGAGGCGAGTGCGCGGCCGCTGCTGCAGCTGGCGCTGGCCATTGAGGAGCTTCTGCGCCACCCGTGCGATGGTGCCCGCCAGGTGCCGGCCGGTTGGCGCGTAGCGCCTGTTCGCGCAGAGTCTGGCCTTTGCTGCGCCCGGCCAAGTCGTAAAGCTCCTCCTCGTAGCTTATAGGCGACGGCGGCCAGGCCGAAGCCTCCGGACACAAAAGCGCCAGTCCAGCGGCGGGTTCCAGCCCGCCGGGCCGCCTGCAGCCAGCCGCCCGCCCATGCGCGCTCCTGGAAGCCCCCAGCAGCCCCTCCGCGAGTTCCAATTGGCTCCGCGTGAGAGGCGGTCCTTAGTGACGCCATAGAGGTGGGCCTTCGGCGACGTCACAGGCACGGGCGTTCGGCGACGTCACTGGGGCGGTAGGGTGCTTGCAGCTGGGCAGTTTTCTCCTCAGCGTGTAGCCTGGTAACCACGACCTCTCCGCCAGGTCCTGTGTGTTGCTGGCTGGAGAAGGGTAGTTGAAAACTCAGACCAAGCACAGTGTTTATTTTGGTCAAAACTAGAAGACTATGTCCAGGCGCGGCCGAGGCTGGAGGACCCCTTCAGGCCAAGAGCAACCTAGCAATATGGCGCGACCGGATCTCTGTAGTCCTACCTCAGCCCCCCAGCTAATTGAACCCCAAAGTTCGAGGCTCCAATGAGCTATGATCCCACCACAGCATTGCAGCCTGCCAGACTGAGGTAAACCCTGTCTTAAAAAAAAAAAAAAAAAAAAACTATCCAAGTGTGCAACAGGGAGGGACCACTTAAATAAAACATGATGCTGGCTGGGCCCCGTAATCCCAGCATTTTGGGAGGTCGAGGCGGGAGGATGGATGGCTTGGGCTCAGGAGTTCGAGACCAGCCTGGGCAACATGACGAAACCCAGTCTCTACAAAAGATACAAAAATTAGCCAGGCGCGGTGCGCACCTGGCCAAATTTTTGTACCTTTTGTAGAGATGGGGGTCTGGTTATGTTGCCCAGGCCCGTTTCCAACAACTGGGTTTAAGCGATCTTCTCACCTTGGCCATCAGAGTTGTCGGGATTGCAGGCATGAGGGACCACGCCCTGCTTGGGTTAGGCTATTTAATAACATAAAGTGCTCGTCCCGGCTCGTTGGCTGACGCCTGTAATCCCAGCACTTTGAGAGGCCGAGGCGGATGGATCACCTGAGGTCAAGAGTTCGAGACTAGCCTGGCCATGGTGAAACCCAGTCTCTACAAAAAATACAAAAATTAGCCGTATGTGGTGGTGCATGCCTGAAGCCCCAGCTACTCGGGAGGCTGATACAGGAGAATTGCTTGAACCCAGGAGGCGGAGGTTGCAGTGAGCCGAGATCGCACCACTGCACCCCAGCCTGGCGGACACAGCGAGACTCCAGTTTGACACCAGCCTGGGCAATGTAGTGAAACCCTATCTCTATAAAACAAAAAACTGAGGTGTAAATGTGTCCACCTGTGGCCCTAGCTACTTAGGAGGCTGAGGCAGGAGGATCACTTGAGGCCAGGAGCTTAAGGCTGCAGTGAGCTATGATCATCCCACTGCTCTCCATCCTCAGCAATAGAATGAAAGCCTGTCTCTAGATAGCTAGCTAGCTAGATAATTGATACGTAGTTTTCTTTCTTTCTTCTTCTTTCTTCCTTTGTCCTTCCTTCCTTCCCTTTTTTTTTTTTTTTTTTTTTTTGAGACAGAGTCTTGTTCTGTCACCTAGGCTGGGGTGCAGATCTTGGCTCACTGGCTCACTGCAACCTCTGCCTCCTGGGTTCAAGCGATTCTGCTGCCTCAGCCTCCTGAGTAGCTGGGAATTATAGGCACATGCCACCACGCCCGGCTAACTTTTTGTATCTTTATAGAGATGGGGTTTCACCATGTTGGTCAGGCTGCTCTGGAGCTCCTGACCTCGTGATCTGCCCGCCTTAGCCTCCCAAAGTGCTGGGATTACAGGCATGAGCCACCTCGCCCAGCCGATATGTAGTTTTCTATCAGAAATTTTTTTCCTAGATTTGAACATGTTTTTCTAAAGTAGCATTCAACACATCAGCATTTTACAGTGTTATTAGTTGTTAATATGATTATGTTTTTCTGAAATACAGTATCCTTTACAAAAGCAGTTTTGTCTTTCAAAGCACATAGATAGGTCCTCAGGTGAATTTGTCTGATGTTGACGACCTTGGTACCCTTTTGTCCACTTGATTGGAACAGTTAGTAATTTCAGGTCACTATTGGCCTTAGAGGAAGAGCCCAAAGGCAACAAACAAGGGCGCTGGTGTCCAGTTGCCTTCTAGAAGCATTTTCACCTTCCCTTAAGGTTTCCCTTGATGAACATAGAAGTACTGTATGTAGAATTGACCCAGTGCTGCCCTGGAAACTGTATATTAGGCCAAATTTACATTTCTTACCTTTATGAGAGGCACCCTGGTAGGCTAGTGGAGTTACACACGAAGTCTGATCTCAGCTGCACTGTCCAGAAATGCAACATGGTCCAATCAAATAGCATTCTCTGAACCGGTTTCTTTAGCTGTAAAATAAGAATAACAAATATACTCATCTAAAAAGACAGCTTATTGTATCTGAGTGGTCTTTTATTTTCTATGAAACTTTAACACAGTATTTTCATTGCCATACCACGTTTTTTGTTTTATTTATTTTTATTTATTTATTTATTTATTTTTGAGATGGAATCTGTTTTTGTTTTTGTGATGGAGTCTCACTGTTGTCACCCAGGCTGGATTGCAGTGGCATGATCTCGGCTCACTGCAACCTCTGTCTCCCAGGTTCAAGTGATTCTGCTGCCTCAGCCCCCTGAAAAGCTGGGATTACAGGTGCCCAACATCACACCCAGCTAATATAATATATATAAAAATATATAAAATATATAATATGATAACAGTAATAATATATAATATAAATATTATATCAGTAGAGATGGGGTTACATCATGTTGCCCAGGCTGGTCTCAAACTCCTGACCTCAAGTGATCCACCCACCTCGGCCTCCCAAATTGCTGGGATTTTCGGCATGAGCCACTGACCCCAGCTCGTTTTTAAAAAAGGATTTCTTGACCAGTCTCGGTGGCTCACACCTGTAATCCCAACACTTTGGGAGGGAGAGGTGGGTGGATCAACTGAGGTCAGGAGTTCGAGACCAGCCTGACCAACATGGAGAAACCCTGTCTCTACTAAAAATACAAAATTAGCCAGGCATGGTGGTGCTTGCCTGTAATCCCAGCTACTTGGGCCTGGTAATTGAACCCCTCAGACCTGAGGATGAGAAACCTTGCCTCAGTTCTTCCCCAGGTGATCAGCCCAGGGGTAAGGAAGGAGAGACTGGAAAAGAGGACCCATGAGAAGAGCCCCCTCCTGAGTTTGAGGCCCACTCCCTCCTGCCCTGGCCTCTCCTCTGTCTAGGACTCCTCCCTGCTCTGCCCCACTCCTGGAGACATGATTCATGGGAGGCTGCGTTTAAGTACACGCCTCAGCGGCATCCCTAAGCCCAAAGTGGGCAGGCTCACCTGCAGGGGATCAGAGTAACATGGCAGGAAGGGAGGGTGAAGGCCACCCTGGAACCGCACCTCTCTGCCTCACATCACTCGGGTGCATTCCTCCCTCACCTCACTCAGGCAGTGGCATGAGTTCAATAGGAATGATGCCCTGCTCCCTCTGCTGCCTCTTTTTAGTCTTGGGGCTACCATAACACTTTCCCTTCCCCAGCACTGCCAACCTGGTGTGACATTGGGCTTCCCTCTCCCAGGGTCCTGGGGACAGGCCCATCCCGTATCATACCTGCAGGGAGACACTTTTTTCCCCAGATCAGCCAGGTTTCATGAGTTAAATGCAGACCTGATTCATACCAAGCTGAGATTGGGGTACACACTCTCCTCTACTGAAAAGTAGTGAGGGATTCCAACTTGGTGAGAGGGAGAGTGGGGCAGAACCAGACCAGACAAGAGTGCTCACCTGGAAAAAGCCTGCTATCAAAGGCCTTGGTGAGTGCTGGGTGTGGTGGCTCACTCCTCAGCACTTTGGGAGGCTGAGATAGGTGGATCACTTGAGGCAAGGAGTTTGAGCCCAGCCTGGGGAACATGGCAGAATCCCATCTCTACTAAAAATACAAAACTTAGCTAGGCATGCTATGCTCCTGTAATCACTGCTACTCAGGAGGCTGAGGCAGGAGAATCGCTTGAACTGGGGAGGCAGAGGTCGAAGTGAGCCAAGATTGTGTCACTGCACTCCAGTCTGGGAGACAGAGTGAAACTGTGTCTCAAAAAAAAAAAAAAAAAAAAGAAAATGGCCTTGGCAGAAGGACCGGCCTGGCAGTGCCTTCCCTTGAATTTCTCCTGGGTAGGCCCCTGCCATGAGGAGGCGCTTCCTTCTTCCTGTCCATGGCCCACAGCAAAGGAATGTGTGCTTCTAAGGGGTTTGGTGGGGCACTGTTGACAGAACTGAAAACCTTCTTCAGGTGGGTTTTTTTGTTGTTGTTGTTGTTGTTGAGATGGAGCCTCGCTCTGTCACCCAGGGTGGGGTGCAGTGGCACAATCTTGGCTCACTGCAACCTCTGCCCCACCCTGGGTTCAAACAGTTCCCATGTCCCAGCCTCCTGAGTAGCTGAGATTATAGGCATGTGCCACCACGCCTGGCTAATTTTTGTATTTTTTTTTAGAAATGGGGTTTCACCATGTTGGCAAGGCTGGTCTCGAATTCCTGACCTCAAGTGATCCACCCACCTCGGCCTCCCAAAGTGCTGGGATTACAGGCATGAGCTACCATGCCCAGCCCCTTCAGGTGGGTTTTGAGGCTTCACTACAATACTAGTTTCCCGTGGCTGCTGCAACAAATTACCGCACACTAAATGTCAGTGCTTTTTATAAGGTGAAACAGATTAGCTTGTGGGGCTTTTGTTGTGATGGTGATTTATTAGATTATTTAAAGACAGTAATGCTCAAGTGTTGTAAAATTATAAAAACAATCTTCACATTTCATAATTTTTTTTTTTCAGACAAAGTTTCACACTTGTTGTTCAGGCTGGAGTTGCAATCTTGGCTTACCACTACTTCTGTCTCCCAGATTCAAGAGATTCTCCTGCCTCAGCCTCCCAAGTAGCTGGGACTATAGGTGTACGTCACCCCACCCAGGTAATTTTTGTACTTTAGTAGAGGCGGGGTTTCACCATGTTGACCAGGATGGTCTTGATCTCTTGACCTCGTGATCTGCCTGCCTCGGACTCCCAAAGTGCTGGGATTACAGGTGTGAGCCACCCCTCAGCCCACATTTTATAACTTTAAAGCAGTATTAATGGTAATTGCCTTAGGGAAAGATACTTTTGTTGTGATATATAAGTATGATATTCAAGTATATTGTACAGCAAAGGACATTAAACCTAAGTCAGCACTAATGTGTTATATGGTACACTTAAAACTTTAATACAAATATTAATGTTTAGCAAATTGACCTTAACACATAATGATAGCAAAAAAATGGAGCTGTTCTGATGATAGACCATTGGTTCTGTCTGATTTTAATACTCCCAATGCTCTTGACTTTTTCTTTTTTCTTTGAAACAATCTTGCTCTCTCACCCAGGCTGGAGTGCAGTGGTGCGATCTTAGCTCACTGCAACCTCCACCACTCAGGTTCATGTGACCCTCCCACCACAGCCTCCCTAGTAGCTGGGACTACAGGCGATTGCCACCACGCCTGGCTAATTTTTATATTTTTAGTAGAATGGGGTTTCACCATGTTGGCCAGGCTGGTCTCAACTCCTGACCTCAGGTGATTCACCTGCCTCGGCCTCCCAAAGTGTTTGGGTTACAGGCATGAGCCACTGCACCTGGCTACCTCTTGACTTTTTATAGCTGTTATATTATTTTCATCTTAAGTAAATAAATGTTAGCTGAAATGATACAGTTCAGGAGAATCTTCTGCTTCTGTTATTAAAAAAAATATTTTTATAAGTCCAATAAGGTTATGCTAATGTTTATGTTTGGAAAATATTACCTTTTCCGGCCAGGCCTGGTAGCTCATGCCTGTAATACCAGCACTTTGGGAGGCCGAGGTGGACGGATTTCCTGAGGTCAGGAGTTCAAGACCAGCCTGACCAACATGGTGAAACCCTGTCTCTACAAAATACAAAAATTAGTAGGGCATGGTGGCAGGTGCCTGTAGTCCCAGCTACTCGGGAGGCTGAGACAGGAGAATTGCTTGGATCCAGGAGGCGACGGTTGCAGTGAGCTGAGATCCTGCCACCGCACTCCATCCTGGGTGACAGAGTGGGATGCCATCTCAAAAAAAAAAAATACTCTTCCATTTATTACTATCTGTATTAAATAATATTAGCTGGTATGTTTTTCTGGCTTTGTAATGTGGTTCAGATTTCTGTAGAAATTCTGGCTGTATCTACATTGCCTTAAAGTAATGGGATATTTCTTTTGTTTTTTTCAGCTGGAGTTTCACTTTTGTCGCCCATGCTGGAGTATGATCCTGGCTCACTGCAATCTCTGCCTCCCAGGTTCAAGCGATTCTCATAGCTCAGCCTCTGAGCAGCTGGGATGACAGGCACCTGCCACAACGCCTGGCTAATTTTTGTATGTTTAGTAGAGATGGGGTTTCACCATGTTGGCCAGGCCGGTCTTGAACTCCTGACTTCATGGTCTATCTGCCTCAGCCTTCCAAAGTGTTGAGATTACAGGTGTGAGCCACCATGGCCAGCCTTTCTTTTCTTTTCAAAGCCACCCCTGGTGATCAAATGTAAAATATGCACCAGTGAATATTACTTTGCTGAATATTGCCTAGTGAATATTAAGTATTTATTCTCACCTTTCAGACATGAACTTATGAATTCAACACATGAAGACTTACAACTTGATAAACCAGCTTTAGGAGGTAGGTCTTCAGTCTTAAATCAGATTAGAAGATTATGTGAAATAATTATTTAATGCTTAACAATGATTTTTTTAATGGTACCTTTCACATGAAATAAGATCCCTCTTACTTTTAATTATGTTCCAGGACAGGAGAATTCATGTTATCAAAATTCTAATACTCTTTAGAACAATAAACTCATTTTCTTTTTATTAACCCCTTATAAATACATGTAAATGTTGCATTTATGGGTAGACATAACTAAAAGCACAATAGTTGCCCTACTTTTGACATGCAAGATTTATCTGGCATAATGCATTGAACAGTTTATAATTGAAGTCTACACTAGTCAACTGAACAAGCATTCATCAAATGTCCACGATACCCAGGACATAAGAAGGTTCCTTTTAGAGTATGGAGCCATGCATATCATCTCTTAATTGTTAGATGTGTTTTGAAAGAAATAGAAATATATTTGATTTTCTTACTTGTTTTGGCTCTGGAGTGGAGTGCAGACAAAAAAGAATGGAATCACACTGTTTAGATTTACTAAAATGGAAGGATTGCCAGCAAGATCATATCCCTAGTCTCCCCATAGCAAATGGCACCTGCTAACTGTTCACTGTTTTTTGTTTGAGATGACGTTTTCCTCTGTTGCCCATGCTGGAGTGCAGTGGTATGATCTCAGCTCACTGCAAGCTCCACCTCCTGGGTTCAAGCAATTCTCCCTACCTCAGCCTCCCAAGTAGCTGGGATTACAGGCACCTGCCACCATGCCTGCCTAAGTTTTTTATTTGCAGTAGAGTTTGGGTTTCACCATGTTGGCCAGGCTGGTCTGGAACTGCTGACCTCAGGTGATCTGCCTGCCTTGGCCTCCCAAAGTACTGGGATTATAGGCATGAGACAGCCTGTCCTGCCTGCTAGTGGTTCTTGAGCACACAGTTCTGCTTTTTCCTAGCTTTAACGAATGTCTTGTTCTTCCTTTTTTTGTGCAGTGTATGTCAGCATTGTTTCAGTAATAAATACAATCTGGATCTTAGAAATAATATTAGTCACAGGTGCCAGGTGCAGTGGCTCACGCCTGTAATCCCAGCACTTTGGGAGGCTGAGGCGGGTGGAGCACGAGGTCAGGAGATCGAGACCATCCTAGCTAACATGGTGAAACCCCTTCTCTACTAAAAATACAAAAAATTAGCCAGGTGTGTGTAGTCCCAGCTACTCGGGAGGCTGAGGCAGGAGAATGGCATGAACGTGAACCCAGGAGGCGGAGCTTGCAGTGAGCCGAGATTGTGCCACTGCACTCCAGCCTGGGCGACAGAGCGGGACTCCATCTCAAAAAAAAAAAAAAAAAATTAGTCACAGGAAAGAAAAATACTGCCATTTTATAATAATAATATTTAATAACCTAAGTTATTAAACCCATTAGATTGTGAAAACTTGTATTCCTGTGATTTCGATAGCGAAGGAAGTATGGTATACCAGAATCACTAAATTATGAAAGATGGTGGATCAGCTTTTTGCAAAAAAATTTGGTAAGTCTGTTTTTTCCCCTTCAATTAAATTATATTACTGAGTAATGTTTTTTATAATGATGTTTTATTTAGGAAAGTAAATACAATGAGTAGTACTCAGCTCCAGTTTTCTCTTACTGTTTTGTTTTTGAGACAGAGTTTCGTTCATGTTACCCAGGCTGGAGTGCAGTGGCGTGGTCTCGGATCACTGCAACTTCCACCTCCCAGGTTCAAGCTATTGTCCTGCCTCAGCCTCCCAAGTAGGTAGGATTACTGGCACCTGCCACCATGCCCAGCTAATTTTTGTATTTTTAATAGAGATGGGGTTTCACCATGTTGGTCAGGCTGGTCTCGAACTCCTGATCTCAGGTGATCCACCCACCTCAGCCTCCCAAACTGCTGGGATTATAGGCCTGAACCACCACGCCCGGGCTCTCATACTGTTTTTTTTTTTTTTTTTTTTTCGAGATGGAGTCCAGGCTGGAGTGCAATGGTGCGATCTTGGCTCACTGCAACGTCTACCTCCTGGGTTCAAGCGATTCTCCTGTGTCAGCCTCCTGAATAGCTGGGATCACAGGCATGTACCACCACACCTAACTAATTTTTTTTTTTTTATTTTTTGTAGAGATGGGGTTTCACCATGTTGGCAGGCTGGTCTTAAACTCCTGACCTCAGGTGATCCACCCGCCTTGGCCTTCCAGAGTGCTGAGATTACAGGTGAGAGCCACCGAACTCCGCCAGGAGTGGATTATTTTTATGGTTCACCTTTTAGACCATAGAGAATAACTTCCTGATGTTGCCATGCATTTGTAAACTGCCATGGCGTTGGTGGGAGTGTAGCAGTGAGGATGACCAGAGGTCACTTTCGTCGTTATCTTGGTTTTGGCTGGCTTTTTTACTGCAACTCATTTTATCAGCAAGGTCTTTATGACCTGTATATTGTGCTGACCTCCTCCATCACCCTGTGACTTAGAAAGACTTAACCATCTGGGAATGCAGCTCAGTAGGTCTCAGCCTCATTTTACCCAGCTCCTATTTAAAATCGAGTTGCTCTCATTCAAATGCCTACGACAGTATTGCTGCTTTCTTTAAGGTTCCTGAAAGGGAGAGAGGAAATATTAGATTTTTCATGGCTGTGAACCACTGCAAGTATTGAGGAAATATTTACTACTTCCAGCCTCATAATCCTGCAGTCATTTGGCAGCTGTGAGTCAGGTGTGGTGGGCGGTGGGGGGTAGGGGGGACTGCCCCATACATTCTGGAGCATTCAATCTGGTGGGGAAAGGTGTAGTAAGTAGGAGATATTTACTACATAAGGTGTTAAGGTCTGGGATAGAATTAAGTAGAATAAGGGGATGGGGAGGCAGGGGGTGTGATTGGGGCAGCCTTGATGATACGTGAGGAGCACATTCTGCAGTTGGCCTCACCTCTTTCTGAAACTTCCACTTTTTTCACTCTCAACTTCAACAATTGGTTCTTTTTTATTTTATAGAAAGTTTGTTAGAATCAGGTTTATATATTTTCTTGTTGAATTAACAGAATAATTTTATTTAACATCACTCTCTAGTGTGATTGAAAGCCTCTAATCCTTTACTGTTATTTGTTTATGGGCATATTTGTTTTTACAGCTATGATAATTATTTTATTTTGTGTGGTTTCTCAAAAACACGTGTTTCTTATATCAAAGAGTCTGAATACTAGAGTCTTTCAGATTTGGTGCTAATAACATTAAGTAAGAATTTAAGACAAGTCTTGAGATGTTAGAGGAAAGCCAGTCTAAGAACAAATAAATTAATTATTATTTATTTTGAGTTGACATTTAAGTTGAGGTGTGGAGGTGGAGGAGACAGTTGTTTAAATCAGTTTAGAAGTAAGGAGAAAGATCTGGGAATAGATATAATTTTGGATTTTATAGTGGTGTTTTGATAGCAATTGTTGATATCGCCAAAATAATTCATCAATGAGCTCCCTGACAGCTCCCCGACCTTTCTTTTTAAAGAAACAGGGTTGGCCGGGTGCGGTGGCCCATGCCTGTAATCCCAGCATTTTGGAAGGTGGATCACCTGAGGTCAGGAGTTTGAGACCAGCCTGACCAACATGGAGAAACCCCATCTCTACTAAAAATACAAAATTAGCTGGGTTGGTGGTGTGTGCCTATAATCCCAGCTACTCGGGAGGCTGAGGCAGGAGAACTGCTTGAGCCCAGCAGCTGGAGGTTGCAGTGAGCCGAGATCACACCATTACACTCCAGCCTGGGCAACAAGAGTGAAACTCCATCTCAAAAAAAAAAAAAAAAAAAGAAAAGAAACAGGGTCTTCTTATGTTGTCTGGGCTGGACTAGAACTCCTATGCTCACGTTATCCTCCTGCCTCAGTCTCCAAGTAGCTGGGGCTACAGGCACATGCCAGCATGTCCAGCTTTGAGCCACTCCCACCCATCATGTTGCAAAATATTTAAATGTTACATACAGAGGTGCGAGGGAGATGTGCATATAAGCAGCACCATGTAAATTGCTTGAATCTTTTTTTTAGAGTTCTGTTTGGATGTGGCTTCAGAGCAGGGATTAGTCAATTCATTTTTACTTTTTTTCTTTTTTTTTTTTTGAGGTGGATTCTCACTCTGTCACCAGGCTGGAGTGCAGTGGCAAAATCTCAGCTCACTTCAGCCTCTGCCTCCTGGATTCTCTTGCCTCAGCCCCCTGAGTAGCTGGGATTACAGGTGCCTGTCACCATACCTGGCTGATTTTTTGTTTGTTTGTTTGTTTTTGTATTTTTGGTAGAGACAGGCTTTCACCATGTTGACCAGGCTGGTCTCGAAATCCTGACTCATGTGATCCACCTGCCTCAGCCTCCCAAGTGCTGGGATTACAGGTATGAGTCACAGCACCCGGCTGTTTTATTTTACATTTTTAAATCACAATTTTTATACCTATTCAAAAGTAGAGAAAATAGTACAATGACCACTAAAATACCCATTCCTCAATTTCTGTGATCTTTAAGATTGTCTCACATTTTGTTCTATTCCTTTACCTCCCTTTGCAGGAATATTGCAAAGCACATCAGTCATCACATCATTTTATCTGTTCAGTGTGCATCCCCGAACAGCATTTATGTATTCCTACACAGCCAGTATCTCATCACATCTGACAAAATTGACAATGATTTTTTTGGTGTCAGCTCATATGCAGCCCTTAGTTGAGTTTCCTCACTCTTTTCTTTTCTTTTTCTTTTTCTTTTTTTTTTTTTTGAGACAGAGTCTTGTACTGTCACCCAGGCTGGAGTACAATGGCGTAATCTTGGCTCACTGCAGCCTCTGCCCCCTGTGCTCCAGCGATTCTCCTGCCTCAGCCTCCTGAGTAGCTGGGATTACAGGCACATGCCACCACGCCTGGCTAATTTTTCTATTTTTAGTAGAGACGGGGTTTCACCATATTGGCCAGGCTGGTCTTGAACTCCTGACCTCAGGTGATCCTCCCACCTCGGCCTCCCAAAGTGCTGGGATTACAGGCATGAGCCACCACACCCAGCCAAGTTTCTCACTCTTACATGGACAGTATCTCATTTTCTCATTATCTGAAAAATTTTGCTTTAAATCTGGATCCAAAAAAATCTTCATGTGCTAACTTTGGTTGTTATGCTTCTTGTAATCTAAACTGGCCTCTGCTTACTTTTTTTATTTCCCATTCCATGAATTCTGTGTGCACAGTATATATATATATATATATATATATATATCTTGCTCACGAGGTTGAAGGGGGTAAAGAACATTGATCTTGTTGTTTCAGTGTAGATGAAAGTTTAGCCTGAAATGTGCCAGTTTGCAGCAGCAAATGGAGGAGGGTTATTACAGTCATGAACAGTTCGTAGCAAAAGGCTGCTTCCAAATAGTATTTGCAGGCCGGGTGCAGTGGCTCATGCCTGTAATCCCAGCCCTTTAGGAGGCAGAGATGGGTGGATCACTTGAGGTTAGGAATTTGAGACCAGCCTGGCCAACATAGTGAAACCCGACTCTACTGAAAAGTACAAAAGTTAGCCAGGCAAGGTGGTGGGCACCTGTAATTTTAGCTACTCAGGAGGCTGAGGCAGGAGAATCACTTGAACCCAGGAGGCAGAGGTTGGAATGAACCAAGATCATGCTACTGCACTCCAATCTGGGTGACGGAGCAAGACTCCATCTCGAAAAAGAAAAAAAAAATAGTATTTAGGTTGTATTCTTTATTGTCTATAATGATTTTCTTTCTCTCTCTTCTTCCTAAGGATATTGAAAAATAGAGTTCAATCTTTTAAGATCTTAGAGTTATTTTGTCTTGGGACCAGGGCACTTAAATTTGCCAAAATCAGGCTGTTAATGATGGGTAATTTTTATTTATTTATTTATTTATTTATCTGTTTATTTATTTTTGAGATGGAGTCTCGCTCTGTCACCCAGACTGGAGTGCAGTGGCGCGATCTCTGCTCACTGCAAGCTCTGCCTCCCAGGTTCATGCCATTCTCCTGCCTCAGCTTTCTGAGTAGCTGAAACTACAGGTGCCCGCCACCACACCTAGCTAATTTTTTGTATTTTTAGGAGAGATGGGGTTTCACCGTGTTAGCCAAGATGGTCTCAAACTCCTGACCTCATGATCCGCCCGCCTTGCCCTCCCAAAGTGTTGGGATTACAGGCGTGAGCCACTGTGCTTGGCTATTCTTATTATTATTATTTTAGTTTTTAAAATTTTTATTTCTCAGCCTTGGGATTCTGATACGTAAAAATGCAAGTATCTTCAAAGATAGAAAACATATACAGTTATCATTAAAATGGGAGAACTCAGAATACACAATCATGGAGCAGTGCCCTCCACCAGCCCCCCAGCTAACTACAGCTGCAAGCATGATTCTCATGCTCTCTTGTACCTAGTGTTCAACTAGTGACACAGCTTCTTCGCTCATGGGGAAGGGCCATCAGCAAATGGCACTTAAGCATGGGGGCTTGAGAAAGATCCCACACACTCGAGGCCATGTTGGAGACGTTTCATGAAAGGATTAGGTGGGTTACCCCCTGGCTTTCTGCTCCAGAGTTTATCAAGACTGATATTAAAGTAAATGCATTGTAAGCCACACATACAAGTTGTGGAGTGAAATAAACTGAGTGATTTTTTTGTTTGTCCTGTTTTATAGACTAATTAAATTGTGGCCTTGGATTGGGGGTAGGATTTTGTGATTATTATTATTTTTATTATACTTGAAGTTCTGGGGTACATGTGCAGAACGTGCCGTTTTGTTACATAGCTATACACACGTGCCATGGTTGTTTGCTGCACCCATCAACCCCTCATCTACATTAGGTATTTCTCCTAATGCTATCCCTTCTTTAGCCCCCAACCCCTCGACAGGCCCCGATGTGTGATGTTCCCCTCCCTGTGTCCATGTGTTCTCATTGTTCAACTCCCACTTATGAGTGAGAACATGCAGTTTTTGATTTTCTGTTCTTGTGTTAGTTTGCTAAGAATGATGGTTTCCAGCTTCATCCATGTTCCTGCAAAGGACATGAACTCATCTTTTTTATGCCTGCATAGTATTCCATGGTGTATATGTGCCACATTTTCTTTATCTGGTCTATCATTGATGAACTTTTGGGCTAGTTCCAAGTTTTTGCTATTGTGAATAGTGCCACAATGAACATACTTGCGTATGTGTCTTTATAGTAGAATGATTTATAATCCTTTAGGTATATGCCCAGTAATGGGATTGCTGGATCAAATGGTATTTCTGGTTCTAGATCCTTGAGGAATCGCTACACTGTCTTTCACAATGGTTAACCTAATTTACACTCCCAACAACTGTGTAAAAGTGTTCCTATTTCTCCACATCCCCTCCAGCATCTTCTGTTTACTGACTTTTTAATGATCACCATTCTAACTGGAGTGGTTTTGATTTGCATTTCTCTAATGACCATTGATGATGAGCTTTTTTTTCATATGTTCTTTCGCTGCATGAATGTCTTCTTTTGAGAAGTGTCTGTTCATATCCTTTGCCCACTTTTGATGGGGTTGTTTTTTTCTTGTAAATTTGTTTAAGTTCTTTGTAGATTCTGGAAATTAGCCCTTTGTCAGATAGACAGATTGCACAAATTTTGTCCCATTCTGTGGTTTGTCCCATTCTGTAGGTTGCTTGTTCACTCTGTTGATAGTTTCTTTTGCTGTGCTGTGCTCTTTAGTTTAATTAGATCCCATTTGTCAATTTTGGCTTTTGTTGCCATTTCTTTTGGTGTTTTAGTCATGAAGTCTGCCCATGCCTATGCCCTGAATGGTATTGCCTAGGTTTTCTTCTAGGGTTTTTATGGTTTTAGGTCTTACGTTTAAGTCTTTAATCCATCTTGGGCTAATTTTTGTATAAGGTGTAAGGAAGGGGTCCAGTTTCAGTTTCTGCATATGGCTCAAGCAGTTTTCCCAACACCATTTATTAAATAGGGAATCCTTTCCCCATTGCTTGTTTTTGTCAGGTTTGTCAAAGATCAGATGGTTGTAGATGTGTGATGTCATTTCTGAGGCCTCTGTTTTGTTCTATTGGTCTATATATCTGTTTTAGTACCAGTACCATGCTGTTTTGGTTACTGTAGGCTTGTAGTATAGTTTGAAGTCAGGTAGCGTGATACCTCCAGCTTTGTGCTTTTTGCTTAGGATTGTCTTGCCTATGCGGGCTCTTTTTTGATTCCATATGAAATTTAAAGTAGTTTTTTCCAATTCTGTCAAGAAAGTCAATAGTAGCTTGATAGGGATAGCATTGAATCTACAAATTACTTTGGGCAGTATGGCCATTTTTACAATATTGATTCTTCTTATCCATGAGCATGGAATGTTTTTCCATTTATTTGTGTCTTCTCTTATTTCCTTGGGCAGTGGTTTGTAGTTCTCCTTGAAGAGGTCCTTCACATCCCTTGTAAGTGGTATTCCTAGGCATTTTATTCTCTTTGTAGCAGTTGTGAATGGTAGTTCACTCATGATTTGGCTCTCTATCTATTATTGGTGTATAGGGATGCTTGTGATTTATGCACATTGATTTTGTATCCTGAGACTTTGCTGAAGTTGATTATCAGCTTAAGGCGATTTGGGGCTGAGACGATGGGGTTTTCTAAATAAACAATCATGTCATCTGGAAACAGAAATTTGACTTCCTCTCTTCCAAATTGAATACCCTTTATTTCTTTCTCTTGCCTGATTACCCTGGCCAGAACTTCCAATACTATGTTGAATAGGAGTGGTGAGAGAGGGCATCCTTGTTGTGCCAGTTTTCAAAGGGAATGCTTCCAGTTTTTGCACATTCAGCATGATGTTGGCTGTGGGTTTGTCATAAATAGCTCTTATTATTTTGAGATATGTTTCATCAATATCTAGTTTATTGAGAGTCTTTAGCATGAATTGTGTTGAAATTTGTCGAAGGCCTTTTCTGCATCTATTGAGATAATCCTGTGGTTTTTATCATTGGTTCTGTTTATGTGATGGATTACATTTGTTCATTTGTGTATGTTGAACCAGGCTTGCATCCCAGGTATGAAGCTGACTTGATTGTGGTGGATAAGCTTTTTGATGTGTTGCTGGATTTGATTTGTCAGTATTTATTTATTTATTTTTTTATTTTTTTGAGATGGAGTCTTCCTCTGTCGCCCAGGCTGGAGTGCAGTGGTGCAATCTCGGCTCACTGCAAGCTCCGCCTCCGGGTTCATGCCATTCTCCTGCCTCAGCCTCCCGAGTAGCTGGGACTACAGGTGCCCGCCACCACGCCCGGCTAATTTTTTGTATTTTTAGTGGAGACGGGGTTTCACCGTGGTCGTGGTCTCGATCTCCTGACCTCGTGATCCGCCTGCCTCAGCCTCCCAAAGTGCTGGGATTACAAGCGTGAGCCACCGTGCCCAGCCGTCAGTATTTTATTGAGGATTTTCACATCGATGTTCATCAGGGATATTGGCCTGAAATTTTCTTTTTTGTTGTGTCTCTGCCGGGTTTTATCTGGGTGATGCTGGCCTCATAAAATGAGTTAGGGAAGAGTCCCTCTTTTTCTATTGTTTAGAATAGTTTCAGAAGGAATGGTACCAGCTCCACTTTGTACTTCTGCTGGAATTCAGCTGTGAATCTGTCTGGTCCTGGACTTCTTTTGGTTGGTAGGCTATTAATTACTGCCTCAATTTCAGGACTTGTTACTGGTCTGTTCAGGGATTTGACTTCTTCCCGGTTTAGACTTGGGAGGGTGTATGTGTCCAGGAATTTATCCATTTCTTCTAGATTTTCTAGTTTATTTGCATAGAGATGTTTATAGTATTCCCTGATGGTAGTTGGTATTTCTGTGGGATCAGTGTTGATAGCCCCATTATGATTTTTTTTATTGCATCTATTTGATTCTTGTCTTTTCTTCTTTGTTATTCTGGCTAGTGGTCTATCTATTTTGTTGATCTTTTCAAAAAATCAGCTCCTGGATTCATTGAATTTTTAAAGGGTTTTTCTTGTCTCCTTCAGTTCTGCCCTGATCTTAGTTATTTCTTGTCTTCTGTTAGCTTTTGAATTTGTTTCTTCTTGCTTCTCTAGTTCTTTTAATTTTGATGTTAGGGTGTCAGTTTTAAATCTTTCCTGCTTTCTCTTGTGGGCCTTGAGTGTTATAAATTTCTCTCTAAACACTGTTTTAAATATTTCCCAGAGATTCTGGTATGTTGTGTCTTTGTTCTCATTGGTTTTGAAGAACACCTTTATTTCTGCCTTAATTTTGTTATTTACCCACTAGTCATTCAGGAGCCGGTTGTTCAGTTTCCATGTAGTTGTGAGTTTTGAGTGAGTTTCTTAATCCTGAGTTCTAATTTAATTGCACTGTGGTCTGAGACTGTTTGTTATTATTTCCGTTATTTTGCATTTGCTGAGGAGTGTTTTACTTCCAATTATGTGATCAATTTTAGAATAAGTGCGATGAAGTGCTGAGAAGAATGTATATTCTGTGGATTTGGGTGGAGAGTTCTCTAGATGTCTATTAGGTCTGCTTTGTCGAGAACTGAGTTCAAGTCCTTAATATCCTTGTTAATTTTCTGTCTCGTTGATCTGTCTAATGATGGGTCATTTATAGTTGCCTTTGCTTTAAGTCTGCTTCAATAGTTAGTAAATATGTTTCTAGAGTTTTTCCAATTAAAAAAAATTGACCTGCACCTTGCTTTGGATTGTACTAAAATCTGATTTCAACACAAACATAATCTTCTGAATTACTTTGGTTTTTCAGCTGAAGCCTTGGGGAGCACTGAAGCCAAGGCGGTACCATAGCAAATATTTGAAACACATGTGAATGAGGTGAATGTGGAAGGACTACCGGAAAACATTCCTTTCAGAAGCCCCCCATTACATGGAATCCCAAGGCTCGAAAACATCTTTCAAGTGAGCAATCGAATTAAGTTTGTTATTAAGAGGTAAGATGATAATCTGCAGAAACAAATCCATTGTCTTCCCTAAGGAAAGATTAATTTGACCAAGATGGGCCTTTTGTTCCCCTCTCATCATGACTTCTTTATATTAAAATTAACATTTAGATTCATTTATTGAACAAACATTTATTTAGTATAAGCATCAGATGTGCAAAATTGGTTCTAGCAAGAACCCTGTCCTTGGGAGGCTTAATACTCAGAAAAATGCAATGAAGAGTTATTGAGCATTTTTTGGGGAGAAGGCAAGTATGGCACACCCAGATCAGTCACTTGTGCATCCAGAAGGGAGGCAGTGTGTTTCAAATATGGGTAAAGGCAGAGAGGAGTCAAATATGCTCACATAGTCACATACATTGCCCATTCTGTGTGGAGTGAGGAGTGCCATGTGGGCGTGGTGGGATTGCTTAGATAGACTTTTGTGGCCAAATGGAGGAAGGCCTTGGCTCCTACAAAAGCAGTGGCAGTCATTAAATGGTCTCATAGCAGTTTCCTCTTAAAATAATTTGGATCTGCCCTTTAGAAAAGTTATTCTGGCTTGATTTTGAAGGGTAACACATGAGTAGTTTGAGTGTTGGGGTGTAGGAAGAGAAAGCCTCTCTCTACTCATGGAAGGAATGTTGAAGTGGGTAGAGTCTTGTTTACTGATTGAGGTTGTGCATCTGTGTATATTCGTTGGGACTGAGTTATAAGGGAGAGGAAAGTTTTAAGATGATACAGCAAGCTGCTTCTGGCTGTGCTGTGGGACAGTTCATCTAAGATTCAGAAATATAATTGGGCTGGTTTGGGGGAAAAGTGACTTTTGCATATTTATCTTACAAAAAAGATGACTTTGGAGACATCCAGGTGGTCTCACCTGAATGTCTGAAAATTGCTATTTTCAAACTTCAAGTCACTAAAATGATTTTTTTCACTGTAAAATGAAGGCAGAATGGATTATGTTTAAAAATTGGCCAGGCGCAGTGGCTCATGCTTGTAATCCCAGCATTTTGGGAGGCTGAGGCAGGTGGATTACCTGAGGCCAGGAGTTCAAGACCAGTCTGGCCAACATGGCAAAACCCTGTGTCTACTAAAAGTACAAAAATCAGCCAGGTGTGGTAGTGTGAACTTGCGGTCCCAGCTGCTCGGGAGGCTGAGGCAGGAGAATAGCTTGAACCTGGGAGGCGGAGGTTGCAGTGAGTCGAGATCGTGCCACTGCACTCCAGCCTGGACGACAGAATGAGGCTCCATCTCAGATAATAATAATAATATTTAGCAGTGCAAAGCTGTGTGAGAAAGACCTGTAAATATCTTCTAAATGTTTTATTATAATATTAATATCAACTGTTTTTCACAGACCAAAACTTCTTACTCACAATACAACTGAAGTTACTCAGCCAAGAACAAATACAACAAGTAAAATAGTTGTGAAATCCTTTTTAAAAGCACAGATTAATCTTGAAGCTTTTAAAAATTAATCTTTTACATGATGGAACTGCTCCTTCCTTCACCTCCCCAAAAAATCTTTTGCAGAAGCTCAATATAGGCACTCTGTGATTTATCAATATGAACAGATGCAGTGTAGGGATAACCCAAGGTTTTTCTTTTTTTCTTTCTTTTTTTGATACAGAGTCTCACTCTCTCACCCAGGCTGGAGTGCAGTGGTGTGATCTCGGCTCACTGCAACCAGGCTCAAGCAATTCTCCTGCCTCAGCCTTCTGAGTAGCTGGGATTACAGGCTAAGTTAGCCATGCTTGGTTAAGTTTTTTATTTTGTGTAGAGACGAGTTTTCACCATATTGGCCAGGCTGGATTCAGGTGATCCTTCTGCCTGAGCCTCCCAAAGTGCTGGGATTACATATGTGAGTCACCGCACCTGGCATTAAGCTTTGAATTTTGACCGGTGGTATCCAAGAGAAATACAACATGTGCTGTAAAGGCAAGCCACATACATAATTTTATATTTTCGAGTTCAACCTGAAATCATTATAAATACACAATGAAGTATTTCACATTCTTCATTTGCGTATATTCTTTTTGTTGACAATTGGTGTGTCTTTCATACAGCATATTTCAGTTTGAAGTAGCCACATTTCAGCTGTTCAGGGATAGCAGTTACTATTTGCCTTTAGACCTTAATGTTTATTCACGTGTGCCCTGTTCCTAAAATGACAAATACTGTAATTCTGGCCTGCACACGAATATCACAGCCTAACAGAAAAAGATCCAATAAGTCTCTGTTGAACAAATAATGTTATTTTCTTTTTGCGGGGAATGAAGTTTTGTTCTTGTTGCCCAGACTAGAGTACAATGGTGCGATCTCAGCTGACCGCTACCTCCGCCTCCCAGGTTCAAGTGATCCTCCTGCCTCAGCCTTCCGAGTAGCTGGGATTCTAGGTGCATGCCACCATGCCTGACTAAATTTTGTATTTTTAGTAGAGATGGGGTTTTGCCACGTTGGCCAGGCTGGTCTCGGACCCCTGTCCTCAAGTGATCCACCCACCTCGGCCTCCCAAAGTGTTAGGATTACAGGCGTGAGCCACCGTGCCCAGCCTAGTTTCTTTATTAGAGCTCTAAGTGTACCTTTCTTTCCCATCTTTTTGTTTGCCATTGTGCATTGTCAGAGTATGTGACCACAATTTGTAGATCATCCATTACCTTAGGAACTTATGTTGCCAAGAACTAATAAATGGCCATTTAGTATGAAGTTTTGTATTGTCAGGAAATAAGTGTTGGGAATCAAGTACGAATTATGTGTGTATATTAGATGTTTACAAATTTGTGCAGTTAATCATTCTCATGAATGCTAAGGTAAATACATGTTCTCAAGTTGGGTTAATGGGTATATCCTAAAATACTGCTCCTTCAGCTTTCACAGTACCTTGGGGCAATTACTTAAGGTCAGTCAATGTGCCAAATAGATTTTGTGTGGATTATGGCATGGAAAGTGGTTGAGAAATTCTGTAGTAGGGTAAGAAAATTATCCTTGTCCAAGAGTTCTGCAATGGAGAAGACAAAACTCAGTGCTTAACTCATAGGTTTAGCATGGTTTTCGTTTTTTTTTTTTTTTTTTTTTTTTTGAGACAGAGTCTCGCTTTTTCACCCAGGCTGGAGTGCCGTGTCATGATTTCAGCTCACTGCAACATTTGCCTCCCGGGTTCAAGCAATTCTCCTCCTCATCCTCCTGAGTACCTGGGATTATGGGTGCATGCCACCATGCCTGGCCAATTTTTGTATTTTTAGAAGAAATGGGATTTCACCATGTTGGCCAGGTTGGTCTCAAACTCCTGACCTTGTGATCCACCCACTTTGGCCTCCCGAAGTGTTGGGATTACAGATGTGAACCACCACACCTTGCCCTTAGCATGCTTTTGATTTAGCCAAAGAATCAAAGCATTGGTGAAGAATTGAAGATTGGAAGTTATACATTTCTTGCTAAGTGAAGTAATAGAGAAAGAAAAATATTCCTGGAGGTAGATCTTCAGTTTGCATTAGTCTGAAGATGATGAAACCTGTAGAAAACTTCATTTCTGAAGACAAAGCTCAAATTCAAGGTTGTGAGGAGTGCAGTCACCATTTTTGTTAGGGGCAGTTGTGACAGTTATTGCAGAAAGTGAGAATGCGAAACCTCTACTATATAAAGAATGTGCAAGTGTCGTAGAAGACACTGCAAGGATTGGGTGCTGGAGCAGTGCTGGACTTGCCATCATCACCAGAGTACAGCAGGTGTCACCAGAAGGAGAATCTTCTTCTTGCCATCACTAACAGCACTTGACTCTGTCCCACTCATAAAAGATCTTGGAAGGAATTAAAGGTGCTTGGTGGTTCTTCATTTTAACATAACCTTACTTGGCCTGACGGTGGACCATGCATTAGGTTTGGACAGGACAATTAAAATCACAGAGCACATGACAAAAGAATTTTGTGGCCATCAGAACTGTCTCCTTAAACACACCATGGGTGCACTGTGTCCTCAGCTTGGTGAAAGGTAGATGTCATATGTGAGAAGGCGGTGGAGCCAGGCACATGATGGAACCTCGAAGAGTGGGAGGTGGCACCTGGCTGTGTGAGGAGGGCATGAAGTCCTCCATGGGAGGAACACATGCCAGCAAAGGAGGTGAGGATGGGCAGAAGAGGAGGCCAAGCAGCAAGTGAATAGAAGCGCTCGACCTCAGAGGAGGAGAGTCCCATGTCTTTATTGGTAGTATTCTAATGTGTTCATACTGGAGTTATTTTCTGTGGCTGAATGGTTCAACTACTAAAATAGGTGTGGGGTGGGGAACAACTCCTACTAAACCTTTGAGATGCTGAGTTTTCTTTTAAAGTAAAGGACATATTATAAGATTTTCTGAAACTGCCGACCTTTAGCAATATTTTCAGACCTTCTCCAACATTTTCCTTTGTCAGCAATCAGAAATGACCTCCACACTGAGGCGAATCTTCCACTCCCCTTACCCTTTTCCTTTTGTCTCTCTTTCCCTCCTTTCTTCATCCAGTAACTCCAGTGAGCCTCCATTGTCTCCAAGCTGCCTTTCGTCCTCATCCACAACTCCTCCACACAAGCTCTGAACACCTGTCCATGTAAATGACATCCTGTATGCCTTTATTTTTATTTTATTTTATTTTTGAGACAGAGTCTTGCTCTGTTGCCCAGGCTGGAGTGCAATGGTATGATCTTGGCTTTCTGCAACCTCTGCCTTCCAGGTTCAAGGGATTCTCATGCCTCAGCCTCACAAGTAGCTAGGACTACAGGTATGCACCACCACGCACACCTGATTTTTGTAGTTTTTGGTAGAGATGGGGTTTCACCATGTTGGCCAGGCTGGTCTTGAACTCCTGACCACAGGTGACCACCCACCTCAGCCTCCCAAAGTGTTGGGATTACGGGTGTGAGCCACGGTGCCTGGCACATGATTTACTATTTATAAGAACATGAGCTTACTACTTGTATAACATTTATCCTTGTGTTTTAGTTGGAAGTTACTGAGTTGGTATGAGGTTTGGTGACTACATCTGGCCTCTCAGGGAAATGGCCAAGTTGTTCAGATTTTCAACTGTATTATATGAAGTTGTTTGTCAGCTTCATTGCTTATTACTGTGACATAAGTTATAAAGGGAATTTTTTTTATAAAAAGAAATAGATTCAGGCTGAGTGTGGTAGCTCATGCCTATAATCCTAGCACTTTGAGAGGCCAAAGTAGGTGGATTACCTGAGCTCAGGAGTTTGAGACAGCCCTCAGCAACATGGTGAAGCCCTGTCTCTACTAAAATACAAAAAAAAAAAAAAATAACCTGGGAATGATGGTGGGTGCCTATAGTCCCAGCTACTGGGGAGGCTGAGGCATGAGAATTGCTTGATCCTGTGAGGTGGAGGTTGCAGTGAGCTAACATTGTGCCACTGCCAGCCTGGGTGACAGAGCAAGACTCTCAAAAAAAAATGAGAAATAGATTTACTCAGGGGTGAGAATCCATTGTTCCATTGTTAGTAAAACATGTCTAGTACCACACGCTTTTTGGTTTCCTAATAACCTATCAAACTACAGGGTTTTTGGCTTTGTAATATATTCAGTTCCACATTTATTCATTCAAGAATTGAAGACATTTTATATCCCCATTATATGCCAAGCACTGGGTGGGGACAATAGGTGACAGAAATGAACAAATCCCTGATCCCAGGATTTCACAGTGGATGTTGGAATTTAGTGCCATTTAGCTTCATTCGATTCTGCAGTAGTCCCAAGATTTTCCAAGATCATCCTGTCCTCCAGTGCCTGGTTGATTCAACTTCAGTATATATCCCAGAGTCTGTCCTTCTTCACTCCTCACTGCTGCCACCCTGGACCTATCTGCCATCATCTCTCACCTGGATTATCTCCACAGTCTCCTAACTGGTTTCCTTGTTTCCATGCTTGCCTCTTTCAGTCTACTGTCTCTCTCTCTCTCTTTTTTTTTTTGAGATGGAGTCTTGCTTTGTCACCAAGGCTGGAGTGCAATGTTGTGATCTTGGCTCATTACAACCCTCACCTCCTGGGTTCAAGTGATTCTCCTGCCTCAGCCTCCCTAATAGCTGGGATTACAGGCATGAGCCACCAGGCCTGGCTATTTTTTTTGGTATTTTTAGTAGAGACAGAGTTTTGCCCTGTTGGCCAGGCTGGTCTTGAACTCCTGGCCTCTAGTAATCTGCCTGCCTCGGCCTCTCAAGTGTTGGGATTACAGGCATGAGCCACCGCACCCACCCAGTCTACTCTCAGTACAACAGCTAGAACAATCCTTTTACAGTGGAATTCAGATCATGTTTACCCCTCTGTTCAAATTCTCCAGTGGCTTTGTTTTCTACATTATCTGGTCCCCTACTACCTGTCTCACTGTGCTTCCTGCTACTCTCCTGCTCTTACTCCTCTTTATAAACACTGAGCTCATGGTGTTTCCTTTAACATGCCAGGCATGCTTGACCTTGTCCTGTCTCTGGGCCTTGCTGTTCCCTCTGCCTGGAACATTCTTCCCCTTATGTCTGCATGGCTCACTCTCACTGCTTTGGATTTTGGCTCAAAAGTCACCTTATCAAGGGTCTCCAGGCTGCTCTGCATAAAATATATCCTCAACTCATATTTCCTATTTGATACTTGACTCCTCTTCCTCTTTCACTAAAATGTAAGCTCCATGAGGGAAGGGATTTTTGTCTGTTTTGCTCTGTTGTGTACCTAAATACCTAGAAGGTGCTCAGTAAATATTTTTTGGTTGAATGACTTAATCAGTCTATTATTGAATCAGTCAATGTCCTCTGTAGCAAGGACTTCTCATACCAGTAGTGCATATCTGTATGATAGCTGGTGTAGGGAGGGACATGGTCAGAATGGCTCTGTGTGGAGTAATTTTGCATAACATAATCCCAGCAGGCTCCTATTGGGGTTCAGCCACAGTTTTAGCCTTACTAGTATCACTTTTCTTTTTTTTTTTTTTTTTTGAGGTGGAGTTTTGTTCTTGTTTCTCAGGCCCGAGTGCAATGGTGCGATCTTGGCTAACCACAACATCTGCCTCCCGGGTTCAAGCAATTCTCATCCCTCAGCCTCCAGAGTAGCTGGGATTACAGGCATGCACCACCACACCTGGCTAATTCTGTAAAAATGGTAGAGACAGAGTTTCTTCATGTTGGTCAGGCTGGTCTCAAACTCCCCACCTCAGGTGATCTGCTCACCTCGGCCTCCCAAAGTGCCGGGATTACAGGCGTGAGCCACTGCACCCAGTGAGTATCACTCTTTAATCATAAAGTCAGAGTATGTTAAGATTGGAAGGGATATGGGAGACTATTTGGTTCACTTTTCTCATTGATGAGAGAATAACAGAGGATTGAAAAGTAAGGTAATTATTCACAATCGCAAAGCTATATGGGTCAATCTGAAATTAGGCTTCTTACATCAGATTCTGTAGCCTTTCCTACATGTGTTCTCCCCAGACTGAGACAGTTCATGGGCCTTCAGGTTTGAGTTTTCTCTCCAGTCTCTAAACAGGAGCTTTTATCTGGACATTCTAGGTTAGCATAGATGGACGATGACCCCACAATGTGTAGAAAATCCCTAAGGTTGACCACTGTCAGTGGGAACCACCCCAGATGTGTCAGGAGCACCACAGGCATGCTCATTCCTCCATTCACTGGAGGTGTGTAGGGTGGAAAGGAAACCCAAATCAAGACCCGCTGTTGCTTTAGTTCTTTTATTGCATGTCACAATCCAATGTGTCTCCATTTAAATTCAGATTTTTTGGTAGATGGTCAGACCAGCTGCAGGCCCTTTGGGCCAGAAGTCTTGATCTTTAATTTTAATTTTATTATTATTATACTTTAAGTTTTAGGGTACATGTGCACAATGTGCAGGTTTGTTACATATGTATACATGTGTCATGTTGGTGTGCTGAACCCATTAACTCATCATTTAGCATTAGGTATATCTCCTAATGCTATCCCTCCCCCCTCTCCCCACCCCACAACTGTCCCCGGTGTGTGATGTTCCCCTTCCTGTGTCCATGTGTTCTCATTGTTCAGTTCTCAACTAAGTGAGAACATGAGGTGTTTGGTTTTTTGTCCTTGTGTTAGTTTGCTGAGAATGATGGTTTCCAGCTTCATCCATGTCCCTACAAAGACATGAACTCATCATTTTTTATGGCTTCATAGTATTCCATGGTGTGTATGAGCCACATTTTCTTAATCCAGTCTATCATTATTGGATATTTGGGTTGGTTCCAAGTCTTTGCTATTGTGAATAGTGCCGCAATCAGCATATGTGTGCATGTGTCTTTATAGCAGCATGATTTAGAATCCTTTGGGTATATACCCAGTAATGGGATGGCTGGGTCAAATGGTATTTCTAGTTCTAGGTCCCTGAGGAATCTCCACACTGACTTCCACAATGGTTGAACTAGTTTACAATCCCACCAATGGTGTAAAAGTGTTCCTGTTTCTCCACATCCTCTCCAGCACCTGTTGTTTCCTGACTTTTTAATGATCACCATTCTAACTGGTGTGAGATGGTATCTCATTGTGGTTTTGATTTGCATTTCTCTGATGGCCAGTGATGAGCATTTTTTCATGTGCCTTTTGGCTGCATAAATGTCTTCTTTTGAGAAGTGTCTGTTCATATCCTTCACCCACTTTTTGATGGGGTTGTTTTTTTCTTATAAATTTGTTTGAGTTCATTTCTTGTTCACTCTGATGGTAGTTTCTTTTGCTGTGAAGAAGCTCTTTAGTTTAATTAGATCCCATTTGTCAATTTTGGCTTTTGTTGCCATTGCTTTTGGTGTTTTAGACATGAAGTCCTTGCCCATGCCTATGTCCTGAATGGTATTGCCTACGTTTTCTTCTAGTGTTTTTATGGTTTTAGGTCTAACATGTAAGTCTTTAATCCATCTTGAATTAATTTTTGTATAAGGTGTAAGGAAGGGATCCAGTTTCAGCTTTCTACATATGGCTAGCCAGTTTTCCCAGCACCATTTATTAAATAGGGAATCCTTTCCCCATTGCTTGTTTTTGTCAGTTTTATCAAAGATCAGATATTTGTAAATGTGCAGCATTATTTCTGAGGGCTCTGTTATGTTCCATTGGTCTGTATTTCTGTTTTGGTACCAGTACCATGCTGTTTTGGTTACTGTAGCCTTGTAGTATAGTTTGAAGTCTGGTATCGTGATGCCTCCAGCTTTGTTCTTTTGGCTTCGGATTGACTTGGCAATGCAGGCTCTTTTTTGGTTCCGTATAAACTTTAAAGTAGTTTTTTCCAATTCTGTGATGAAAGTAATTGCTAGCTTGATGGGGTTGGCATTGAATCTATAAATTACTTTGGGCAGTATGGCCATTTTCATGATATTGATTCTTCCTATCCATGAGCATGGAATGTTCTTCCTTTTGTTTGTGTCCTCTTCTATTTCATTGAGCAGTGGTTTGTAGTTCTCCTTGAAGAGGTACTTCACATCCCTTGTAAGTTGGATTCCTAGGTATTTTATTCTCTTTGAAGCAGTTGTGAATGGGAGTTCACTCATGATTTGGCTCTCTGTTTGTCTGTTATTGGTGTATAAGAATGCTTGTGATTTTTGCACATTGATTTTGTATTCTGAGACTTTGCCGAAGTTGCTAATCAGCTTAAGGAGATTTTAGGCTAAGACAATGGAGTTTTCTAGATATACAATCATGTCATCTGCGAACAGGGATAATTTCACTTCCTCTTTTCCTAATTGAATACTCTTTTCTTCTTTCTCCTGACTGATTGTCCTGGCCAGAACTTCCAACACTATGTTGAATAGGAGTGGTGAGAGAGGGCATCCCTGTCTTGTGCCAGTTTTCAAAGGGAAGGCTACCAGTTTTTGCCCATTCAGTATGATATTGGCTGTGGGTTTGTCATAGATAGCTCTTATTATTTTGAGATATGTCCCATCAATTCCTAATTTATTGGGAGTTTATAGCATGAAGGGTTGTTGAATTTTGACAAAGGCATTTTCTGCATCTATTGAGATAATCATGTGGTTTTTGTCTTTGGTTCTGTTTATATGCTGGATTACGTTTATTGATTTGCATATGTTGAAACAGCCTTGCATCCCAGGGATGATGCCCACGTGATCATGGTGGATAAGCTTTTTGATGTGCTGCTGGATTTGGTGTGCCAGCATTTTATTGAGGATTTTTACATCGATGTTCATCAGGGATATTGGTCTAATATTCTCTCTTTTTGGTTGTGTCTCTGCCAGGCTTTGGTATCAGGATGATGCTGGCCTCATAAAATGAGTTAGGGAGGATTCCCTCTTTTTCTATTGATTGGAATAGTTTCAGAAGGAATGGGACCACCTCCTCCTTATACCTCTGGTAGAATTGTGCTGTGAATCCGTCTGGTACTGAACTTTTTTTGGTTGGTAGGCTATTAATAATTGCTTCAATTTCAGAGTCTGTTACTGGTCTATTCAGAGATTCAACTTCTTCCTGGTTTAGTCTTGGGAGGGTGTATGTGTCCAGGAATTTATCTGTTTCTTCTAGATTTTCTAGTTTATTTGCATATAGGTGTTTATAGTATTCTCTGATGATAGCTTGCATTTCTGTGGGATCAGTTATGATATCCCATTTATCGTTTTTTTTTTGCACCTATTTGATTCTTCTTTGTTTTCTTCTTTATTAGTTTTGCTAGTGGTGTATCAATTTTGTTGATCTTTTCAAAAAACCAGCTCCTGGATTCATTGATTTTTTTAAGGTTTTTTTTTGTGTCTCTATATCCTTCAGTTCTGCTCTGATCTTTGTTATTTCTTGCCGTCTGCTAGCTTTTGAATGTGTTTGATCTTGCTTCTCTATTTCTTTACATTGTGATGTTACGGTGTCCATTTTTGATCTTTCCTGCTTTCTGTTGTGGGCATTTAGTGCTATAAATTTCCCTCTACACACTGCTTTGAATGTGTCCCAGAGATTCTGGTATGTTGTGTCTTTCTTCTCACTGGTTTCAAAGAACATCTTTATTTCTGCTTCATTTCGTTATGTACCCAGTAGTCATTCAGGAGCAGGTTGTTCAGTTTCCATTTATAATTTCTTTTCTTTTCCATTTGCTGAGGAGTGCTTTGCTTCCAACTATGTGGTCAATTTTGGAATAAGTGCGATGTGTTGCTGAGAAGAATGTATATTCTGTTGATTTGTGGTGGAGAGTTCTGTAGCTGTTTATTAGGTCTGCTTGGTGCAGAGGTGAGTTCAATTCCTGGATATCCTTGTTAACTTTCTGTCTCATTGATGTGTCTAATGTTGACAGTGGCGTGTTAAAGTCTCCCATTATTATTGTGTTGGAGTCTAAGTCTCTTTGTAGGTCTCTAAGGACTTGCTTTATGAATCTGGGTGCTCCTGTATTGGGTGCATATGTAGTTAGGATAGTTAGCTCTTCTTGTTGAATTGATCCCTTTACCATTATATACTGGCCTTCTTTGTCTCTTTTGATCTTTGTTGGTTTAAAGTCTGTTTTATCAGAGACTACGATTGCAACACCTGCTTTTTTTTGTTTTCCATTTGCTTGGTAGATCTTCCTCCATCCCTTTATTTTGAGCCTATGTGTGTCTCTGCTCGTGAGATGGGTCTCCTGAATACAGCAGACTGATGGGTCTTGACTCTGTATCCAATTTGCCAGTCTGTGTCTTTTAATTGGAGCATTTAGCCCATTTACATTTAAGGTTAATATTGTTATGTGTGCATTTGATCCCGTCATTATGATGTTCACTGGTTATTTTGCTCATTAGTTGATGCAGTTTCTTCCTAGCATTGATGCACTTTCCAATTTGGCATGTTTTTGCAGTGGCTGGTACCGGTTGTTCCTTTCCATATTTAGCACTTCCTTCAGGAGCTCTTTTAGGGCAGGCTGGTGGTGACAAAATCTCTCAGCCTTTGCTTGTCTGTAAAGTATTTATTTCTCCTTCACTTATGCTGGATATGAAATTCTGGGTTGAAAATTCTCTTCTTTAAGAATGTTGAATATTGGCCCCCACTCTCTTCTGGCTTGTAGTTTCTGCAGAGAGATCAGCTGTTAGTCTTATGGGCTTCCCTTTTTGGGTAACTTGACCTTTCTCTCTGGCTGTCCTTAACGTTTTTTCCTTCATTTCAACTTTGGTGAATCTCACAATTATGTGTCTTGGAGTTGCTCTTCTCAAAGAGTATCTTTGTGGTGTTCTCTGTATTTCCTGAATCTGAATGTTGGCCTACCTTGCTAGGTTGGGGAAGTTCTCCTGGATAATATCCTGCAGAGTGTTTTCCAGCTTGGTTCTATTCTCCCCATCACTTTCAGGTACACCAATCAGACGTAGATTTGATCTTTTCACATAGTCCCATATTTCTTGGAGGCTTTGTTTATTTCTTTTTACTCTTTTTTCTCTAAACTTCTCTTATCACTTCATTTCGTTCATTTGATCTTCTGTCACTGATGTCCTTTCTTCCAGTTGATCAAATCAGCTACTGAAGCATGTGCATTCATCACGTAGTTCTCGTTCCATGGTTTTCAGCTACATCAGGTCCATCAGTGTAGAGAATTTAAGGACTTGTCTACACTGGTTATTCGAGTTAGCCATTCGTCTAATCTTTTTTCAAGGTTTTTAGCTTCTTTGTGATGGGTTTGAACTTCCTCCTGTAACTCGGAGAAGTTTGATCATCTGATGCTGTCTTCTCTCAACTCATCAAAGTCGTTCTCTGTCCAGCTTTGTTCCATTGCTGGTGAGGAGCTGCATTCCTTTGTAGGAGGAGAGGCGCTCCAATTTTTAGAATTTTCAGCTTTTCTGCTCTCTTTTTTCCCCACCTTTGTGGTTTTATCTACCTTTGATCTTTGATGATGTTGACGTACACATGGCATTTTGGTGTGGATGTCTTTTCTGTTTGTTAGTTTTCCTTCCAACAGTCAGTACACTCAGCTGCAGGTCTGTTGGAGTTTGCCAGAGGTCCACTCCAGACCCTGTTTGCCTGGGTATCAGCAGTGAAGGCTGCTGAAAAGCTAACATTGCTGAACAGCAAATGTTGCTGCCTGATTGTTTCTCTGGACGTTTCATCTCAGATGGGTACCTGATCATATGAAGTGTCAGCCCCTACTGGGGGTGCCTCCCAGTTAGGCTACTCAGGATTCAGGGACCCACTTGAGGAGGGAGTCTGTCTGTTCTCAGATCTCAAACTCCATGCTGAGAGAAGCACTTCTCTCTTCAAAGCTGTCAGACAGGGACATTTAAATCTGCAGAGGTTTCTGCTGCCTTTTGTTCGGCTATGCCCTGCCCCCAGAGGTGGAGTCTACAGGGGCAGGCAGGCCTCCTTGGGCTGTGGTGGGCCGTACCCAGTTTGAGCTTCCCAGTCACTTTGTTTACCTACTTAAGCCTCAGCAATGGTGGGTGCCCCTCTCCCAGCCTCACTGCTGCCTTGCAGTTTGATCTCAGACTGCTGTGCTAGCTATGAGCGAGGCTCTGTGGGCTTGGAACCCTCTGAGACAGGCGTGGGATATAATCTCCTGGTGTGCCGTTTGCTAAGACCATTGGAAAAGCACAATATTAGGGTGGAAGTGACCCGATTTTCCAGGTGCTGTCTGTCACACCTTTGCTTGGCTAGGAAAGGGAATTCCCTGACCCCTTTCACTTCCTGGGTGAGGCAATGCCTCACCCTGCTTCAGCTGACACTTGGTGCATTGCACCCACTGTCCTGCACCCACTGTCTGACAAGCCCCAGTGAGATGAACCCTGTACCTAGTTGGAAATGCAGAAATCACCCATCTTCTGTGTCGCTCATGCTGCAATCTGTAGACTGGAGCTCTTCCTGTTCAGCCATCTTGGAACTGCTGCCCACATTATTTTTGTTTTGTTTTGAGTTGGAGTCTCGCTCTGTCACCCAGGCTGGAGTGCAGTGTTATGATCTCAGCTCACTGCAAGCTCTGCCTCCTGGGTTCATGTCATTCTCCTGCCTCAGCCTCCCAAGCAGCTGGGACTACAGGCACCTGCCGCCACGCCAGGCTAATTTTTTGTATTTTTAGTAGAGATGGCATTTCACTGTGTTAGCCAGGATGGTCTCGATCTCCTGACCTCGTGATCCACCCACCTCAGCCTCCCAAAGTGCTGGGATTACAGGCGTGAGCCACCACAGCTGGCCAATGAAACATTATTATTGGAATAATGTAGTTCATAGATTTTAATGATAAACTTGGGGATGTGTTAGTTGCCATCAGATTCAGGTGAGTAGGACACATACATGGAAACAAAAATTGAAGAAGCTTGAAATGAGGCAGAAATGTATATCTTCTTTACATCAAAGAATTCTGGATGTAGGTAGTCCAATTGGAGGGAATAATTCCCTACTCACCAAGGACCCAAACTCTCCGTATCTTTACACTCTACAATATTATTATATGTCTTCAATTCTTAACATTGCTTCATGTTCCAAAATGGCTGCTGAATCTACAGCCTTTATATCTGCTTTGCAGGCAGGAAGAAGAGGGAAAAACAAAAGGAAACACCTCTTAGCTGAGTCAGCATTACTTGTAGAACCTTCCTAGAAGAAACACCCTACTAGCTAGATACATGGAGCATGGAAAATGTAGTCTTTTAACTAGACAGCCTAACCAAAATATTGGTGGGAATTACATCCTAACCAAAATGTTGGTTCAGGAATATGGCTATTGATTAGGCAGCTTCAGCCTCTGTCAAAGGAGTAAAGTAGTATTTTTATGAAGCCAGAGAGGAGACACTTTGAAGTCTGTTGGCCTCTTTCAGTCATTGTCTTTTTCTTACATAAATAGTTTCTTAATGCAAATACTTGGTTCTTTTTATGTTATGACAGAATCATCCTATGAACAAGTAATATGTCATGCAAGATGACATATTGCTGGCTTCTGATAAAATGGTACTGCTACCCTCAACATGGGTAGTGAGGTTGAATGGACACTGGGAAGGCTCATCAGACCAAAACCACTCATAATGTATTGCCTGAAGTGTCCATCATAAAAGTTATTGCTTCTGCATCAAGATGATGTGCTTTTAAAAAAACTCCCTTAAACTGAGTATGTGTTAACCATTATGCCATTCAATTCCATTAATCCATTTCTCTGTATTAGTTTATCAAATATTGTCATGGAAAATATAGTGTGAGGCTCTGAGGGAATAGAAACGGGTTAGGTACATTTCCAAGAGGTAGATGGGAGAGAAGTTGAAGGCAGGGTGTGAAAACAACGGTGAATTTGGGAGAATCCACCTAGCGAGACAGAGTATGTAATAATAATTTCATTTCTGAATAAATGAATGAATGAAATAAAAATACATGCACAGAATAACTTCTCAATAAACTTTTCTGGTCGACTATCAGATAAATGCACGAAGAGACAGATGAATGTATGAATAAATCCTCAAAGGTGAATTTTATCAATGATGATTCTTTTATTTCTTCATGCCACTATCCTTGCTGGTATGTGTGCTTCCTATAGCCATCGTTGAGAGTTACTGATTTTGCTAAATATTAGAGTAAGAAATACAAAAAGGACACTCAGAACCATAGATCACATCCCAAACTAAGGGATGGAAGCACCCATGACGCTGGCCAGAGAAGTAACCATTGGGTTATTACTATCAGCTTTAACATGTAATTCTTTCATCCAGCACTGAAACAGAGAGACACTCAAAATATAAACACTCAGCATAAGACTAACAGACAAAGACTTTCCTCTCTTGACTATGATCAAATGGGTGTTTTCAACTTAACTGTGCAGTATATCATAACTTTGAGTAGGACTTCCTTTTGTGGCCTGGAGGCTGCAGAGAATAATAGTTAAACACGTAAGTTATGGTTTCAGGAAAATTTGAATTCAAATGCTGCATCTCCACTTACTAGTTCCACAGCCTTGAGCAAGTTACTTAACTGTTTCACATCTAAGCTCCCCCATCTTTAAAATGGGAGGAATGCTATTGCCTACCTTGTAAGTAATTGTGAGGATTAGTTGAGGACTCAATGATATCAGCCACAGTTATTAGTCATTATGTGCAGGGATCATGAGGGACTGTATATGCCAGAGTTCTTCTGAGAAACAGAACCATTAGGAGACATATATGAGAGAGAGACTTATTTCAAGGAATTAGCTTATGCAACCGTGGGAGCTAACCAGTCTATATCCGTAGGGCAAGCTGGTAGGCTGGAAAGTCAGTTGTGTTGGTGTTGCAGTCTTGAGTCGGTAGGCTGGGAACTCGGGCGGGATTTGTATGTTGCAGTCGTGAGTCAGAATTGCTGCTTTCTTGGGAAATCTCAGTCTTGGCTCTGAAAGCCTTCAACTGATTGAGGCCTACCCACATTATGGACACAAATATGCTCTACTTAAAGTCAACTGATTTAAATGTTAATCACATCTAAAAATATTTTCATAGCAACATATAGACTGGCGTTTGATGAAACAACTAGCTGCCATAGCCTCACCAAGTTGACACATAAAATTAACTATCACAGGGACACAATAAATATGCCCATCCACACCCACGTTCTTCGCACAGAAACAAGACACAAGAGTTGCAGATTGGAAAGGGCAACTCTAACCTGTATGACAGATAAAGACTAGAATGGAAGCTGTGGTTTGTATTTGCAGGATTCAACGGTTTCAGGTACTCCCACCCTCAACCCTTTGGCAGGTAGATTCACACAACCAACCCAGGCAGTGGTGCCACATAAGACTTACAGCATGGAGAAGCTGGCAAGAACTCACATTTCTGCCGATGAGTTAACATCAGAGAGGACAAAAAGAAAGAGCTAGTATTTTTTTCTGAAATTTTCCAACCAGATAAGGCCCTCCTCCTTGCTAAGGTAGAGAAAGTGATGCCACAGGTGAAGCCCCACTGTTTCTGTCAATTGCACCCTTTCACAGAAAGGAACTATCATGAGCCAAGAAGAAACATTTCCCTCAGTATCCTCCTCTCCTCACTACCGCCATTGTTTTTATCACCAGCAGGCTGTACTGTTTATATTTCTTGTTGGGACCCTCAAAGACTTAGCCTCTGAAATTGAAACTCTGGAGGGTTCTGAGGCTTCCAAAACCAAAGGAAATTTTCCAAGACATATCGAAAAGTACAATCCTATATTCAACCAATGGCATATTTCCCCTATCCTAGAAATCACCCTCCTTCCCCATCCCCACAAAACTTCATTTGGGAACCAGCTGGAGTTTATAGCACCAGGCTTAGTGTGGATCTCTTGACACCTCTGAAACAAGTTCTCCGTCACATGGGAGAACTGCTCTGTCCTTCCACACCAGTCCCTGGAGCCTCTGCCAGCTTGATGGTGAAGAAGCCTGACATCTCCCAGGTAGGGGACAGCTGAGACTCCCAGAAGCTTCATCATCATCGGGATGGTGAGCCCCAGCATATTCATCATCAGGGTGGTGATTACCAAAAGATTCATCATCGGGGTGGTGACTCCCAGAAGCTTCATAATCGGGGTGGTGATTCCCAGAGGCTTCATCATTGGGTTGGTGATTCCCAGAAGCTTCATCATTGGGGTGGTGAATCCCAGAAGCTTCATCATAAGGGTGGTGTCTCCCAGAAGCTTAATCATTGTGGTGGTGATTCCCAGAATCTTCATCATCGTGGTGGTGACACCCAGAAGCTTCATCATCGTGGTGGTGAATCCCAGAAGCTTCACTATCGGGGTTGTGACTCCCAGAAGCTTAATCATCGGTGTGGTGATTCCCAGAAAGTTCATCCTCGGGGTGGGGACTTCCAGAATCTTCATCATCATTGGGGTGGTGACTCCCAGAAGGTTCATCATCATCGGGGTGGTGACTCCCAGAAGCTTCATCATCATCGCTGTGGTGACTCCCAGGAGCTTCATCATCATCCAGATGGTTACTCCAGAGGATTCATCATCATCAGGGTGGTGACTCCCAGAAGCATCATCATCAGGGTGGTCCTTCCCAAAATCTTCATCATCGGGGTGGCGTCTCCCAGAAGTTTCATCATCAGGGTGTTCATTCCCAGAATCTTCATCATCGGGATGGTGAATTCCAGAAGCTTTATCATCGGGGTGGTGACTCCCAGAAGCTTCATCATCGGGATTTTGACTCCCAGAGGCTTCACCATCGGGTTTGTGATTCCCAGAAGCTTTATCATCCCGGTGGCGAATCCCAGAAACTTTATCATCGTGGTGGTGACTCTCAGAAACTTCATCATCGGGTTGGTGACTCTCAGAAATTCATCATCGGGTTGGATATCCAGGAACTTCGAAATCGGCGTGGTGACTCCCAGAAGCTTCATAGTCGGGTTGGTGACTCCCAGGAACTTCATCATCAGGGTGGTGATTCTCAGAAGTTTCATCATTGTGGTGGTGACTCCCGGAAGCTTCATCGTCAGGGTGGTGACTCCCAGAAGCTCTATCATCATCAGGGTGGTGAATCTCAGAAAATCATCATCACTGTGGTGATGAATACCAGCAGCTCCATCATCGGGGTGCCGATTACCTGAAGCTTCATCATTGGTGTGGTGACACCCAGGAGTTTCATCATCGCGGTGGTGAATCTCAGAAGCTTCCGCGTCGGGGTTGTGACTCTCAGAAGCTTCATCATCATCGGATTGGTGACTCCCTGAAGCTTCATCATCAGGGTGGTGATTCTCAGAAGCTTCATAATCGTTATGGTGATTCCCAGAAGCTTCATCATCGGGGTGGTGACTCTCAGAAGCTTCATCAGGGTGGTGATTCCCAGAAAGCTCATCATCGGGGTGGTGACTCTCAGAAGCTTCGTCATCATCCGCATGGTGACTCCCAGAAGCTTCCTCATCATCGGGGTGGTGACTTCCAGAAGATTCATCATCATTGGGGTGGTGACTCCCAGAAGCATCATCATCGTGATGGTGCTTCCCAAATCTTCCTCATTTGGGTGGCGACTCCCAGAAGTTTCATCATCAGGGTGTTGATTCCCAGAAGCTTCATCATTGGGTAGTGACTCCCAGAAGTTTCATCATCGGGGTTTTGATTCCCAGAAGCTTCATCATCAGGATGGTGAATTGTAGAATCTTCATCATTGGGGTGGTGAATCCCAGAAGTTTTATCATCGGGGTGGGGACTCTCAGAAGCCTTATCATTGGGGTGGTGACTCCCAGAAGCTTCATCATCATCGCGGTGGTGACTCCCAGAAGTTTCGTCATTGGGGTGGTGACTCACTGAAGCTTCATCATCGGGGTGGTGACTCCCAGAAGCTTCATCATCATCGGGATGGTGATTCCCAGAAGCTACATCATCACCACGGTGGTGACTCCCAGAATCTTCATCATTGGGTTGGTGAATCCCAGAAGTTTCATCTTCGGGTTGGGGACTCCCAGAAGCCTTATCATCGGGGTGGTGACTCTCAGAAGCTTCATCATCATCGGGGAGTTGACTCTCAAAACCATCATCTTCGGGGTGGTGATTCCCAGAAGCTTCATTATCGGGGTTGTGACTCCCAGAATCTTCATCATCGGGGTGGTGACTCCCTATAGCTTCATCATTGGGGTGGTGATTCCCAGAAGCTTCATCATCGGGGTGGTGTTTCCCAGAAGTTTCATCATCGTGGTGGTGAATCCCAGAAGCTTCATCATTGGGGTGGTGATTCTCAGAAGCCTCAACAACATGGGGGTGGTGACTTCCTGAAGCTTCATTATCAGGGTGGTGATTTCCCGAAGCTTCATCATTGTTGCGGTGATACCCAGAAACTTCGTCATTGGGTTGGTGACTCCCAGAAGCTGCATCATCGGGGTGTTGACTCCCAGAAGCTTAATCATCGGGGTGGTGATTCCCAGAAAGTTCATCCTCGGGGTGGGGACTCCCAGAATCTTCGTCATCCTCGGGGTGGTGACGCCCAGAATCTTCATCATCATCAGTGTGGTGACTCCCAGAAGCTTCATCTTCATCGCTGTATGACTCCTAGAAGCTTCATCATCATCGGGGTGGTGACACCCAAAAGATTCATCATCATAGTGGTGATTCACAGAAGCTTCGTCATCGGGGTGGTGACTCCCAGAGGCTTCATCATCAGGATGTTGACTCCCAGAAGCTTCATCATCGGGGTGGTGACACCCAGAAGCTTCATTATTGGAGTGGTGACTCTCTGAAGCTTCATCATTGGGGTGGTGACTCCCAGAAGCTTCATCATCATCGTGGTGGTGACTGCCAGAAATTTCATCATCATCGGAGAGGTGACTCCCAGAAGCTTCATCATCATAGGGGTGGTGATTCCCAGAAGATTCATAATCATCGGGGTGGTGACTCCCAGAAGCCTCATGATCATGGTGGTGTTTCGCAAAATATTCATCATTGGGGTGGCGACTCCCAGAAGTTTCATCATCGGAATGGTGAATCCCAGAATCTTCATGATCAGGGAGGTGATTCCCAGAAGCTTCATCATCGGTGTGGGGACTCCCAGAAGCCTTATCATTGGGGTGGTGACTCCCAGAAGCTTCATCATCATGGTGGTGACTGCCAGAAGTTTCATCATCATCGTGGAGGTCACTCCCAGAAGCTTCATCATCATAGGGGTGGTGATTCCCAGAAGATTCATAATCATCGGGGTGGTGACTCCCAGAAGCATCATGATCATGTTGGTGCTTCACAAAATATTCATTATCGGGGTTGCGACTCCCAGAAGTTTCAGCATTGGGGTGGTGATTCCCAGAAGATTCATCATCGGGTAGATGTCTCCCAGAAGCTTCATCATCAGGGTTTTGACTCCCAGCAGCTTCATCATAGGGGTGGCGAATCCCAGAATCTTCATCATCGGGGAGGTGATTCCCAGAAGGTTCATCATCCGTGTGGGGACTCCCAGAAGCCTCATCATTGGGGTGGTGACTCCCAGAAGCTTCACCATCATTGGGGTGGTGACTCCCAGAAGCTTCATCATCTGGGTGGTGACTCACAGAACCATCATTGGGGTGGTGTCTCCTAGAAGCTTCATCATCATCGTGGGGTGACTCCTAAAAGCTTCATCATTATCGGTGTCGTGACTCCCAGAAGCTTCATCATCATCAGTGTAGTGAATCCCAGAGTCTTCATCGTCATCGCAGTGGTGACTCCCAGAAGCATCATGAGCAGGGTGGTGCTTCCCAAAATCTTCATCATTGGGGTGGTGACTCCCAGAAATTTCATCATCGGGGTGGTGATTCCCAGAAGCTTCATAATCGGGGTGGTGACTCCCAGAAACTTCATCATCATTGTGGTGACTCCCAGAATCTTTGTCATCGAGGTGGTGACTCACAGAATCATCGTCATTGGGGTGGTGTGTCCCAGAAGCTACATCATCATCGTGGGGTGACTCCTATAAGCTTCATCATCATCGGGGCTGTGACTCTGAGAAGCTTCATCATCATCACATAGGTGACTCCCAGTTTATTCATTGTGGAGGTGGTGTTTCCTAGACGTTTCATCAGGGGGGTGATGAATCCCAGAAGCTTCATAATCGGGTTGTTGACTCCTAGAAGCTTCATCATCTGGGTGTTGAATCCCAGATGCTCCGTCATGGTGGTGGTGATTCCCAGAAGCGTCATCATTGGGGTGATGATTCCCAAAATCTTCATCATTGGGGTGGTGCCTCCCAGAAGCTTCGTCATTGAGGTGGTGAATCCCAGAAGCTTCATTATCGGGGTGGTTACTCCCAGAGGCTACATCATCAGGGTGTGACTCCCAGAAGCTTCATCATCTGGGTGGTGACTCCCAGAAGCTTCATCATCATCATGGTGGTGACTGCCAGAAGTTTCATCATCATCGGGGAGGTGACTCCCAGAATCTTCGTCATCAGGGTGGTGACTCACAGAACCTTCATCATCATCGGGGTGGTGACTCACAGAACCTTCATCATCATCGGGGTGGTGACTCCCAGAATCTTCGTCATCAGGGTGGTGACTCACAGAACCTTCATCATTTGGGTGGTGTCTCCCAGAAGCTTCATCATCATCGTGGGGTGACTCCTAAAAGCTTCATCATCATCAGGGTGGTGACTTCCAGAAGCTTCATCATCATCAGTGTAGTGACTCCCAGAGTCTTCATCGTCATCGCGGTGGTGACTCCCAGAATATTCGTCATCCTGATGGTGAATCCTAGAAGTTTCATCATCGGGGTGAGGAATCCCAGAAGCTTCATCATTGGGTTGGTGACTCCCAGAGGCTTCGTCATCGGGATGTTGAATCCCAGAAGCTTCATCATCGGGGTGGTGACTCTCAGAAGCTTCATCATCATCGCGGTGGAGACTCCCAGAAGTTTCGTCATTGGGTGGTGATTCCCAGAAGCTTCATCATCGCAGTGGTGATTCCTATAATCTTCATCATACGGATGATGATTCTGAGAAGTTTCATCATCAGGATTTTGACTCCCAGAAGCTTCATCATCTTCGGGTTGGTGACTCCCAGAAGCTTCATCGTCATCAGGTTGTTGACTCTCAGAAGCTTCATCATCATCAGGGTGGTGACTCTCAGAAGATTCATCGTCATCGGGGTGGTGACTCCCAGAAATTTCATCATCGGGGTGATGATTCCCAGAAGCTTCATGATCGGGGTGGTGACTCCCAGAAACTTCATCATCATTGTGGTGACTCCCAGAATCTTTGTCATCCAGGTGGTGACTGACAGAATCATCATCATTGGGGTGGTGTCGCCCAGAAGCTTCATCGTCGTCGGGGGGTGACTCCTCAAAGCTTCATCATCGGGGTTGTGACTCCCAGAAGCTTCATCATCATCACTTAGGTGACTCCCAGATTATTCGTCATCGGGGTTGTGAATCCTAGACGTTTCATCAGCGGGGTGATGAATCCCAGAAGCTTCATCATCTGGTTGGTGACTCCCAGAAGCTTCCTCATCGGGGTGGTGACTCCCAGAAGCTTCATCATCATCAGGGTGGTGACTCCCAGAAGCTTCATCTTCGGGGTGGTGGCTCCCAGAAGCTTCATCATCAGGGTGGTGATTCCCAGAAACTTCAACTTCGGGGTGGTGACTGCCAGAAGCTTCATCATCATCGGGATGGGGACTCCGAAAAGCTTCATCATCGAGGTGGTCACTCCCAGAATCTTCATCATCTGGATGGTGACTCCCAGAACCTTCATCTTCAGAGTGGTGACTCCCAGAAGCTTCATCATCAGGGTGGTGATTCCCGGAAACTTCATCATCGGGGAGGTAACTCCGAGAAGCTTCATCATCTGTTTTATGACTCCCAGAAGCTTCATCATCATCAGGGTGGTGACTCCCGAAGATTCATCATCATTGGGGTGGTGACTCCCAGAAGCATCATGAGCAGGGTGGTGCTTCCCAAAATCTTCATCATCGGGGTGTTGACTCCCAGAAATTTCATGATTGGGGTGGTGATTCCCAGAAGCTTCATAATCGGGGTGCTGACTCCCAGAAACTTCATCACCGTTGTGGTGACTCCCAGAATCTTTGTCATCAAGGTGGTGACTCCCAGAATCATCATCATTGGGGTGGTGTCTCCCAGAAGCTTCGTCATCATCTGGGGAGTGACTCCTAAAAGCTTCATCATCATCAGGGTTGTGACTCCAAGAAGCTTCATCATCATCATGATGGTGACTCCCAGAATCTTCATCATCATCGCGTTGGAGACTCCCAGAATTTTCATCATCGGGGTGGTGAATCCTAGAAGTTTCATCATCACGGAGATGAATCCCAGAGGCTTCATCATCAGGTTGGTGACTCCCAGAAGCTTCATCGTCAAGATGTTGAATCCCAGAAGCTTCATCTTCAGGGTGGTGACTATCAGAAGCTTTGTCATCATCGCGGTGGAGACTCGCAGAAGTTTCATCATCGGGGTGGTGATTCCAGAAACTTCATCATCGTTGTGGTGACTCCCAGAAGCCTCATCATCAGTGGGGTGACTCCCAAAAGCTTCATCATCGCGTTGGTGAATCCCAAAATTTCAGCATCCGGGTGGTGACACCGAGAAGCTTCATCATCATCAGGGTGGTGACTCCCAGAAGCTTCGTCATCGTCGGGTGGTGATCCAAAGATTGATCATCATCGGGGTGGTGACTCCAGGAGCATCATGATCAGGGTGGTGCTTCCCAAAATCTTCATCATCAAGGTGTCGACTCCCAGAAGCTTCAACATCGGGGTGGTGATTCCCAGAAGCTTCATCATCGGGGTGGTGACTCCCAGAATCTTCATCATCTGTGTGTTGACCACCAGAAGATTCATCATCGGGATGGTGAATCCCAGAATCTTCATCATCGGGGTGGTGACTCCCAGAAGCTTCATCATCGGTGTGGGGACTCCCAGAAGCCTCATCATCGGGGCCGTGACTACAGAAGGTTCATCATCATCGGGATGGTGACTCCCAGAAGCTTCGTCATCGGGGTGGTGACTCACTTAACCTTTATCATTTGGGTGGTGTCTCCCAGAAGCTTCATCATCATTGGGGAGGTGACTCCTAGAAGCTTCATCATCATCAGGGCGTTGACTCCCAGAAACTTCATCATCATCTGGGTGGATAGTCCCAGAATCTTCATCATCATCGTGGTGGTGACTCCCACTATCTTCATCATGGAATTGGTGAATCTTAGAAGTTTCATCATTGGGGTGAGGAATCCCAGAAGCTTCTTCATCGGGTTGGTGACTCCCAGAGGCTTCATCATTGGAGTGGTGAATCCCAGAATCTTCATCATCACACTGGTGATTCCCACAAACTTCATCATTGGGGTGATGATTCCAAGAAGTTTCATCATTGGGGTTTGGACTCCCAGAAGCTTCTTCATCTTTGGGTTGGTTACTCCCAGAAGCTTCATCATCATCATGGTGGTTACTCCCAGAAGCTTCATCATCATCAGGGTGTTAAGTCCCAGAAGCTTCATCATCATTGGGCTGGTGACTCCCAGAATCTTCATCATCATTGGATGGTGACTCCCAGTAGCTTCATCATTGGGGTGGTGACTCCCAGAAGTTTCATGATCAGGGCAGTGACTCCCCAAAATTTCCACATCGGGGTAGTGAACCCCAGAAGATTCATCATCATCAGGGTGGTGACTCCCAGAAGCTTCATCATCGGGATGGTGACTCCCAGAAGCTTCATCATCATGAGGGTGTTAAGTCCCAGAAGCTTCATCATCATGTTGGTGACTCCCAGAATCTTCTTCATCATTGGGATGGTGACTCCAAGAAGCTTCATCATCATCGGGGTTGTGACTCCCAGAAGATTCAACATCATCATGGTGGTGACTCCCAGAAGCATCATGATCAGGGTGGTGCTTCCCAAAATCTTCATCATCGGGGTGGTGACTCCCAGAAGTTTCATCATCGGGTTGGTGATTCCCAGATGCTTCATCTTCGGGGTGGTGATTCCCAGAAGTTTCATCATCGGTGTCTTGACTCCCAGAAGCTTCATCATCGGGATGTTAAATCCCAGAATCTTCATCATCGGGGTGGTGACTCCCAGAAGCTTCATCATCGGTTTTGGGACGCCCTGAAGCCTCATCATCGGGATGGTGAATCCCAGAAGCTTTGTCACTGGGGTGGTGACTCACACAACCTTTTTCACTGGGGTGGTGTCTCCCAGAAACTTCGCCATCATTTGGGGGTTGACTCCAAAAAGCTTCATCATCATCGGGGTTTTGACTCCCAGAAACTTCATAATCATAGGGGTAGAGACTCACAGAATCTTCATTATCAATGCGGTGATGACTCCCATAATCTTCATCATGGGATTGCTGAATCCTAGAACTTTCATCATCGGGATGATGTATCCCAGAAGATCCATCATCAGGTTGGTGACTCCCAGAGGCTTCATCTTCAGGGTGGTGAATTCCAAAGGCTTCATGATCGGGGTGCTGACTCTCAGAAGCTTCATCATCATCAGGATGGAGACTCCCAGAAGATTCATCATCGGGGTGGTGATTCCCAGAAGCTTCATAACGGTGGTGACTCCCAGAAGCGTCATCATCGGGGTGGTGACTAACAGAAGCTTCATCATCGTCGGGATGGTGACTCCCGAAGCTTCTTCATCATTGGGGTGGTGACTCCAGAAGCTTCATCATCATCGGGGTGGTGACTCCCAGAAGCTTCATCATCATCAGGCTGGTGACTCCCAGTAGATTCATCATCATCGAGGTGGTGACTCCCAGAAGCATCATGATCAGGGTGGTGCTTCCCAAAATCTTCATCATTGGGGTGGCGACTCCCAGAAATTTCATCACCAGGGTGATGATTCCCCGAAGCTTCTTAATCGTGGTGACTCCCAGAAGCTTCATCATCAGGGTGGTGACTCCCAGAATCTTTTTCATCGGGGTGGTGACTCACAGAACCATCATCATTGGGGTGGTGTCTCCCAGAAGCTTCATCATCATCTGGGGAGTGACTCCTAAAAGCTTCGTCATCATCAGAGTTGTGACTCCAAGAAGCTTCATCATCATCAGGGTGGTGACTCCTAGAATCTTCATCATCATCGCGTTGGAGACTCCCAGAATTTTCGTCATCGGGGTGGTGAATCCTAGAAGTTTCATCATCGCGGAGATGAATCCCAGAAGCTTCATCATCAGGTTGGTGACTCCCAGAAGCTTCATTGTCGAGTTGTTGAATCCCAGAAGCTTCATCTTCGGGGTATTGACTCTCAGAAGCTTCATCATCATTGCGGTGGATACTCCCAGAGGTTTCATCATCGGGGTGGTGATTCCAGAAACTTCATCATCGTTGTGGTGACTCCCAGAAGCCTCATCATCAGTGTGGTGACTTCCAAAAGCTTCATCATCGCGTTGGTGAATCCCAGAAACTTCAACATCCGGGTGGTGACGCCAAGAAGCTTCATCATCATCAGGGTGGTGACTCCCAGAAGCTTCGTCAACATCGGGGTGGTGAGTTCCAGAAGATTCATCATCATCGGGGTGGTGCCTCCCAGGAGCATCATGATCAGGGTGGTGCTTCCCAAAATCTTCATCATCAGGATGTCAACTCCCCGAAGCTTCAACATCGGGGTGATGATTCCCAGAAGCTTCATCACTGGGGTGGTGACTCCCAGAGTCTTCATCATCTGTGTGTTGACCACCAGAAGCTTCATCATGGGATTGGTGAATCCTAGAAATTTCATCATCGGGGTGAAGAATCCCAGAAGCTTCATCATCGGGTTGGTGACTCCTGGAGGCTTCATCATCGGGGTGATGAATCCCAGAAGCTTCATCATCGCAGTGGTGATTCCCACAAACTTCATCATTTGGGTGATGATTCCAAGAAGTTTCATCATCGGGGTTTGGACTCCCAGAAGCTTCTTCTTTGTCGGGTTGGTGACTCCCAGAAGCTTCATCATCATCGTGGTGGTTACTCCCAGAAGCTTCATCATCACCAGGGTGTTAAGTCTCAGAAGCTTCATCATCATCGGGTTGGTGACTCCCAAAAGCTTCATCATCTTTGGATGGTGACTCCCAGAACTTCATTATCGGGGTGGTGACTCCCAGAAGTTTGAACATCATCATGGTGTTGACTCCCAGAAGCATCATGATCAGGGTGGTGCTTCCCAAAATCTTCATCATCGGTTTGGTGACTCCCAGAAGTTTCATCATCGGGTTGGTGATTCCCAGATGCTTCATCATCGACGTGGTGACTCCCAGAAGTTTCATCATCGTGTATTGACTCCCAGAAGCTTCATCATCGGTATGGTGAATCCCAGAATCTTCATCATCGGGGTGGTGACTCCTAGAAGCTTCATCATCGGTTTTGGGACGCCCTGAAGCCTCATCGGGGTGGTGAATCCCAGTAGCTTCGTCATCGGGTTGATGACTCACAGAACCTTTTTCACTGGGGTGGTGTCTCCCAGAAGCTTCGCCATCATTCGGGGGGTGACTCCAAGAATCTTCATCATCATCGGGGTTTTGACTCCCAGAAACTTCATAATCATAGGGGTAGACACTCACAGAATCTTCATCATCAATGCGGTGGTGACTCCCATAATCTTCATCATGGGATTGCTGAATCCTAGAACTTTCATCATTGGGGTGATGTATCCCAGAAGATCCTTCATCAGGTTGGTGACTCCCAGAGCCTTCATCTTCGGGGTGGTGAATTCCAGAGGCTTCATCATCGGGGCACTGTCTCTCAGAAGCTTCATCATCATCACGAGGAGACTCCCAGAAGCTTCATCATCGGGGTGGTGATTCCCAGAAGCTTCATAATAACGGTGGTGACTCCCAGAAGCGTCATCATCGGGGTGGTGACTCCCAGAAACTTCATCATCGGTGTTTTGAATCCCAGAAGATTCATGATAATGGTGCTGACTCCTATAAAATATATCATCGCATTGATGACTCCCCGAAGCTTCTTCATCATCAGGGTGGTTACTCCCAGAAGCTTCGTCATCTGAGTGATTACTCCCAGAAGCTTCATTATCGTTGGGGTGGTGACTCCCAGAAGCTTCATCAGAATCGGGGTGGTGACTCCCAGAAGTTTCATCATCGGGTTGATGAATGCCAGAAGCATCATCATCGTGATGGTGACTCCCAGAAGCTTCATCATCGGGGTGGTAACTCCCAAAAGCTTCAACATCTGGGTATTGACTCCCAGAAGCTTCATCCTTGGGGTAGTGATTCCCAGAAGTTTCACCATCGGGGTAGTGAATCCCAGAAGCTTCATCATCATCAGGGTGGTGACTCCCAGAAGCTTCATCATCGGGGTGGTGACTCCCAGAAGCCTCATTTCATTGGAGTGTGATTGCCAGAAGCTTCATCATCGCAGTGGTGAATCCCAGAAACTTCATCATCGGGGTGATGACTCTCAGAAACTTCATCGTCATTGGGGTTTTGACTCCCTGAAGTTTCAACATCAGGGTGGTGATTACCAGATGCTTCATCATCGGGGTAGTGACTCCCAGAAGCTTGATTATCGGAGTGGTTACTCCCAGAGACTTCATCGTGATGGTGATTCCCAGAAGCTTCATCATCCGGGTGGTGATTCCCAGAAGCTTCATCATCAGGGTGGTGATTCTCAGAAGCTTCATCATCGGGGTGGTGATTCCCAGAACCTTCATCATTGGGGTTTTGACTCTCAGAAGCTTCATCATCTTCAAGGTGGAGACTCCCAGAAGCTTCATCATCATTGGGGTGGTGACTCCCAAAAGCTTCATCATCAGGGTGGTGACTCCCAGAAGCTTTATTATCATCAGGGTGGTGATTCCCATAAACTTCATGATCACCGGTGTGGTGAATACCAGCAGCTTCATCATCGGTGTGATGATTACCTGAAAATTCATCATCAGGGTGGTGACTACCAGAAGCTTCATCATCGGGGTGGTGACTCCCAGAGGCTTCAACATCGGGTTGGTGATTCCCAGAAGCTTCATCATCGGGTTGTTCAATCCCGGAAGATTCATCATCAGGGTGGGGACTCCCAGAAGCTTCATTGATGGGGTGGTGTTTCCCAGAGGCTTCGTCATCGGGTATGTGACTCCCAGAAGATTCATCATGGCGGTAGTGAATCTCTGAAGATTCATCATCGCGGTGGTGTCTCTCAGAAGCTTCATAATCACTGAGGTGGTGAATCCCAGAGGCTTCATCAATGGGTGGTGACTCCCAGAAGCTTCATCATAGTAGTGGTGAATCCTAGAGGCTTCATCATCGGTTTGGTGATTACCAGAAGCTTCATCATCCGTGTGGCGACTACCAGAAATCTCATCTTCGTGGGGGTGCCTCTCAGAAGCTTCATCATAGGGGTGGTGACCCCCAGAAGCTTCATCATCGGGGTGGTGACCCCAGAAGCTTTATCATCATTGGGGACATGATTCCCAGAAGCTTCATCATCATCGGGGTGTTGAGCCCCAGCATCTTCATCATCAGGGTGGTGATTACCAAAAGCTTCATCATCAGGCTGGTGACTCCCAGAAGCTTCATAATCGGGGTGGTGATTCCCAGAGGCTTCATCATCGGGTTGGTGATTCCCAGAAGCTTCATCATCGGGGTGGTGACTCCCAGAAGCTTTATCATCAGGGTGCTTACTCCCAGAGGCTTCATCATCATAGGTATGGTGACTCCCAGAAATTTCATCATCATCGTGGTGGTTACCCCCAGAAGCTTCATCATTGGGGTTGTGATTCCCAGAAGCTTCATCGTTGGGGTGGTGTCACAAAGAAGCTTCTTCATCGGGATGGTGACTCCCAGAGGCTTCATCATCTGGGTGGGGACTCACAGAAGCCTCATCTTCATCATGGTAGTGACTACCAGAAACTTCATCTTCGGTGTGGTGACTCCGAGAAGCTTCATCATCATCTTGATGGTGACTCCCAGAAACTTCATCATTGGTGTGTTGAGTTGCAGAAGATTCATCATCGGGGTGGTCATTCCCAGAAGCTTCATCATCGGGGTGGTGACTCCCAGAAGTTCATCATCGGGGTGGAGACTCCCAGAAGCTTCATTATCTGGGTGGTGACTCCCAGAGGCTTCGTCATCTGGATGGTGATTCCCAGAAGCTTCATTATCGGTTGGTGACTCCCAGAAGCTTCATCATCAGGGTGTTGACTACCAGAAACTACATCATCGGGGTGGTGATTCTCAGAAGATTCGTCATCGGGGTTGTGACGCCCTGAAGCTTCATCATAAGAGTGGTGACTCCAGAAGCTTTATAATCGTCGGTTTGGTAACTCCCAGAAGCTTCATCATCATTGGGTTGGTGAGTCCCAGCATCTTCATCATAGGGATGGTGATTACCAAAAGATTCATCATCAGGTTGCTGACTCCCAGAAGCTTCATAATTGGGGTGGTGACTCCCAGAGGCTTCATCATCGGGTTGGTGATTCCCAGAAGCTTCATATTTGGGGTGGTGACTCCCAGAAGCTTCATCATCAGGGTGGTAACTCCCAGAGGCTTTGTCATCGGGTTATTGATTCCCCAAGATTCATTATCAGGGTGGTGAGTCCCAGAAGCTTCATCAATGGGGTGATGATTCCCAGAAGCTTCATAATGTGTATGGTGATTCTCAGAAAGTTCATCATCAGGGTGGTGACTCCCAGAAACTACATCATCGCGGTTGTGAATCTCAGAAGCTTCATCATCGGTTTGGTGAATCCCAGAAGTTTCATCATCGGGGTAGGATTCTCAGAAGCTTCAGCATCGGGAAGGTGGCTCCCAGAAGCTTCATAATCGGAGTGGTGACTCCCAGAATATTTATCATCGGGATGCTGACTCCCAGAGGCTTCATCATCATCGGGATGGTAACTCTCAGAAGCTTCATCATCATCGGGGTGGTGACTCCCTGAAGATTCATCATCAGGGTGGTGATTCCCAGAAGATTCGTCATCGTTATGGTGACTCCCAGAAGCTTCATCATCGGGTGGTGACTCCCAGAAGCTTCATCGGGTTGGTGATTCCCAGAAAGTTCATCATCGGGGTGGTGACTCCCAGAAGCTTCGTCATCATAGGGGTGGTGACTCCCAGAAGCTTTCTAATCATTGGGGTGCTGATTCCCAGCAGCGTCATCATCATCGGGGTGGTGACTCCCAGAAACTTCATCATCATCAGGGTGGTGACTCCAAAAGGCTTCATCATCATTGGGGTGGTGACTCCCAGAAAATACGTTATCTTCGTGGTGGTGAGTCCCAGAAGCATCATCATCGGGGTGGTGCTTCCCAAAATCTTCCTCATCAGGGTGGCGACTCCCAGAAATTTCATCATCAGAGTGTGGATTCCCAGAAATTCATCATTGGGTAGTGACTCCCAGAAGTTTCATCATCGGGATTTTGACTCCTAGAAGCTTCATCACCGGGATGGTGAATCCCAGAATCTTCATCATCGGGGTGGTGAATCCCAGAAGATTCATCATCGGGGTGGGCACTCCCAGAAGCCTTATCATTGGGGTGGTGACTCCCAGAAGCTTCATAATCATCAGGGTGGTTACTCCCAGAAGCTTTATCATCATCGGGTAGGTGATTCCCAGAAGCTTCATCATCATCGGGTTGGTGACTCCCTGAAGTTTCATCATCAGGGTGGTGATTCTCAGAAGCTTCATAATCGTTGTGGTGACTCCCAGAAGCTTCATCATCGGGGTGGTTATTCCCAGAAAGTTCATCCTCGGGGTAGGGACTCCCAGAATCTTCGTCATCCTCCTGGTGGTGACTCCCAGAAGCTTCATCCTCATCTGGGTGGTGACACCCAGAAGCTTCATCATCATCGCCATGATGACTCTCAGATGCTTCATCATCATCAGGGTGGTGACTCCCAAAAGATTCATCATCATCACAGTGGTGATTCCTAGAAGCTTCATCATCTGGGTGGTGACTCCCAGAGGCTTCATCATCAGAATGTTGACTCCCAGAGCTTCATCATCGGGGTGGTGGCTCCCAGAAGCTTCATTGTTGGGGTGGTGACTCTCTGAAGCTTCATCATTGGGGTGGTGACTCCCAGAAGCTTCATCATCATCGTGATGGTGACTGCCAGAAGTTTCATCATCATCGAGGAGGTGACTCCCAGAAACTTCATCATCATAGGGGTGGTGATTCCCAGAAGATTCATAATATTCGAGGTGATGACTCCCAGAAGCATCATGTTCCTGGTGGTGCTTCCCAAAATATTCATCATTGGGTTGGCGACTCCCAGAAGTTTCATCATAGGGGTCGTGATTTCCAGAAGATTCATCATCAGGTAAGTGTCTCCCAGAAACTTCATCTTCGGCGTTTTCACTCCCAGCAGCTTCATCATCGGGTTGGTGAATCCCAGAATCTTCATCATCGGGGAGGTGATTCCCAGAAGCTTCATCATCGTTGTGGGGACTCCCTGAAGCCTCATCATCGGGGTGGTGACTCCCTGAAACTTCATCATCATCGGGGTGGTGACTCCTAGAAGCTTCATCATTTGGGTGGTGTCTGCCAGAAGCTTCATCATCATCGTGGGGTGACTCCTAAAAGCTTCATCATCATTGGGGTGGTGACTCCCAGAAGCTTCTTCATCATCAAGGTGGTGACTCCCAGAGGATTCATCATCATCGAGGTGGTGACTCCCAGAAGCATCATGAGCAGGGTGGTGCTTACCAAAATCTTCATCATCGGTATGGTGACTCCCAGAAATTTAATCATCGTGGTGGTGATTCCCAGAAGCTTCATAATCGGGGTGGTGATTCCCAGAAACTTCATCATCGTTGTGGGACTCCCAGAATCTTTGTCATCGAGGTGGTGACTCACAGAATCATCATCATCAGGTGGTGTCTCCCAGAAGCTTCCTCATCATCGTGGGGGTGACTCCTAAAAGCTTCATCATCATCGGGGTTGTGACTCCCAGAAGCTTCATCATCATCACGTAGGTGACTCCCAGATTATTCATCATCTGGGTGGTGAATCCTAGACGTTTCTTCATGGGGGTGATGAATCCCAGAAGCTTCATCATCGGATTATTGACTCCCAGAAGCTTCATCATTGGGGTGGTGACTCCCAGATGTTCCATCATCGTGGTGGTGATTCCCAGAAGCTTCATCATCGGAATGGTGATTCCCAAAATCTTCCTCATCTGGGTGGTGACTCCCAGAAGCTTCATCATCGGGGTGGTGATTCCCAAAATCTTCACCATCGGGGTGGTGACTCCCAGAAGCTTCATCATCTGGGTGGTAATCCAGAGCTTCATCATCAGGTTGTTGACTCCAGAAGCTTCATCATCTGGGTGGTGACTCCAGAAGCTTCATTTTGGGGCGGTGAGTCTCTGAAGCTTCATCATTGGGGTGGTGACTCCCAGAAACTTCATCATCATTGTCATGTTGACTGCCAGAAGTTTCATCATCATCAGGGTGTGACTCCAGATGCTTCATCATCATCAGTTCTGTGATTCCCAGAAGATTCATTATAATCGGGGTGGTGACCCCCAGAAGCATCATGATCATGGTGGTGCTTCCCAAAATACTCATCATCGGGGTGGCAACTCCCAGAAGTTTCATCATCATGGTGGTGATTCCCAGAACATTCATCATTGGATAGGTGTCTTCCAGAAGCTTCATCATCGGGGTTTTGACTTCCAGCAGCTTCATCATCAGGGTGGTGAATCCCAGAATCTTCATCATCAGGGAGGTGACTCCCAGAAGCTTCATCATCGGTGTGGGGACTCCCAGAAGCCTCATCATTGGGGTGGTGCTTCCAGAAGCTTCATTATCATTGGGGTGCTGACTCCCAGAAGCTTCGTCATCGGGGCGGTGAATCCCAGAAACTTCATCATCAGGGAGGTGATTCCCAGATGGTTCTTCATCATCAGCGTGGGGACTCCCAGAAGCCTCATCATCAGAGTGGTGACTCTCAGAAGTTTCATCATCGTCGGGGTGCTGACTCCCAGAAGCTTCGTCATCGGGGTGGTGACTCACAGAACATTCATCATTTGGGTGGTGTCTCCCAGAAGCTTCATCATCATCATAGGGTGACTCCTAAAGGCTTCATAATCATAAGGGTGGTGACTCCCAGAATCTTCATCATCATCAGTGTAGTGACTCCCAGAATCTTCATCATCATCGTGGTGGTGACTGCCAGAATATTCGTCATCCCAGTGGTGAATCCTAGAAGTTTCATCATCAGGGTAATGAATCCCAGAAGCTTCATCATCAGTTTGGTGACCCCAGAGGCTTCATCATTGGGTTGTTGAATCCCAGAAGCTTCTTCATCGAGGTGGTGAGTCTCAGAAGCTTCATCATCATCGTGGTGGAGACTCCCAGAACTTTCATCATTGACGTGGTGATTCCCAGAATCTTCATCATCGTTGTGGTGACACCCAGAAGCTTCATCATCTGCGTGGTGACTCCCAAAAGCTTCATCATCAGGTTGGTGAATCCCAGAAACTTCATTGTCCTGGTGGTAACTCTGAGAAGCTTCATCATCAGTGTTTTGAATCCCAGAAGCTTCATAATCAGGGTGATGACTCCCATAAATTTCGTCATCGCTTTGAGGACTCCCAGAAGCTTCTTCATCAGGGTGTTGACTCCCAGAAGCTTCATCATCCTGGTGGTGACTCCAAGCAGCTTCATCTTCGTCAGGGTGGTGACTCCCAGAAGTGTCATCATCATCTTGGTGGTGATTCCTAGAAGCTTCATTATCGAGTTGGTGAATCCCAGAAGCTTTATCATCGGGGTGGTGACTCCCAGAAATTTCATCATCGGGTGGTGACTCCTGGCAGCTTTATCATCAGGGTGGTGACTCCCAGAAGCTTCATCATCAGGGTAGTGACTCCCAGAAGTCTCAACATCGGGTAGTGATTCCCAGAAGCTTCATCTTCATTGGGGTAGTGACTCCCAGAAGCTTCATCATCATCTGTGTGGTGAATCCCAGAAGATTTATCATTGGGGTGGTGAATCCCAGAAGTTTCATCATCGATGTGGTGAGTCCCAGAATCTTCATCATCGTGGTGTTGTCTCCCAGAAGATTAATCGTCATCGGGTTGGTGACTCCCAGAAATTCATCCTCGGGATGGTGACTCCCAAAAGCTTTATCATTGGGGTTTTGACTACCAGAAGCTTCATCGTCAAAGGGTTGGTGACTTCCAGAAACTTCATCATCGTGATGGTGATTCCCAGAAGCTTCATCATCGGGTTGGTGATACTCTGAAGTTTCATCATCGGCGTGGTGATTACCAGAAGATTCATCATCGTTGTGTTGACTCCCAGAACTTCAGCATGGGGTGGTGACTCCCAGAAGCTTCATCGGCGTGGTGACTCCCAGAAGCTTCATCATCGCAGTGGTGATTCCCAGAAACTTCGTCATAGGCATGATGATTATGAGACGTTTCATCATCAGGGTTTTGACTCCCAGAAGTTTCATCATCTTCACGTTGGTGACTCCCAGAAGCTTCATCATCATCGGGTTGGTGACTCCCAGAAGTTTCATCATCATCATCAGGGTGGTGACTCCCAGAAGATTCATCATCATCGGGGTGGTGACTCCCAGAATCATCATGATCAGGGTGGTGCTTCCCCAAAATCTTCATCATTGGGATGGTTAATCCCAGAAATTTCATCATCTTGGTGGTGAATCCCAGAAGCTTCATGATCCGGGTGGTGACTCCCAGAAAATTCATCATCATTGTGGTGACTCCCAGAATCTTTGTCATCGAGGTGGTAACTCACAGAATCATCATCATTGGGGTGGTGTCTCCCAGAAGCTTCATCATCATTGGGGGGTGACTCCTAAAGCTTCATCATCATCGGGGTTGTGACTCCCAGAAGCTTCATCATCATCGCGTAGGTGACTCCCAGATTATTCGTCATCGGGGTGGTGAATCCTAGACGTTTCATCAGTGGGGTGATAAATCCCAGAATCTTCATCATCGGGTTGGTGACTCCCAGAAGCTTCATCATCTGGGTGGTGACTCCCAGAAGCTTCATCAACATTGTGGTGACTCCCAGAATCTTCATCATCAGGGTGGTGGCTCCCAGAAGCTTCATCATCAGGGTGGTGATTCCCAGAAACTTCATCATCGGGGTTGTGACTCCCAGAAGCTTCATCATCATCAGGATGGGGACTCCAAAAAGCTCCATCATCAAGGTGGTGACTCCCAGAATCTTCATCATCTGGGTGGTGACTCCCAGAAGATTCATCTTCGGAGTGGTGACTCCCAGTTGCTTCATGATCAGGGTGGTGATTCCCAGAAACTTCATCGTCGGGTGGTAACTCCAAGAAGCTTCATCATCGGTGTTATGACTCCCAGAATCTTCAACATCTTTGGGGTGGTGACTCCCAGAAGCTTCATCATCATCAGGATGCTGACTGCCAGAAGGTTCATTCTCATTGGGGTGGTGGCTCCCAGAAGGTTCTTCATCATCTGGGTGGTGACTCATAGAAGTTTCATCATCATCGGGGTGGTGACTTCGAGAAGATTCATCTTCATCAGGTTGGTGACTCCCAGAACTTCATCCTCGGTGTGGTGACTCCCAGAAGCTTTATCTTCTGGTTGGTGACTCCCAGAAGCTTCAGCATCGGGGTGTGATTCCCAGAATCTTCATCAGCGGGGTGTTGACTCTAAGAAGCTTTATTATTGGTGATTTGACTCTCAGAAGCTTCATCAACTGGGTGGTGACTCCCAGAGGCTTCATCATCATCATTGTGGTGACACTCAGAAGCTTCATCATCGGTTTGGCGAAATGCAGAAGCTTCATCATTGGGTTGGTGGCTCTCAGAAGCTTTATCATCGTGGTGGTGATTCCCAGAAGCTTCATCATAAGCATGGTGACTCCCCGAATCTTTGTCATCGGGGTGTTGACTCCCAGAGGCTTCATCTTCGGGTTGGTGATTCCAAGAAGCTTCATCATAGGGGTGGTGACTCCCAGAAGTTTCATCATCTGGGTGGAGAATTCTAGAAGTTTCAGAATCGGGGTTGTGACTCCCAGAAGATTCATCATCACGGTGGTGAATCTCAGAAGGTTCGTCATCATGGTGGTGACCTCAGAAGCTTCATCGTCATCGGCGTGGTGAATCACAGAAGCTTTATCATCGGAGTAGTGATTCCCAGAGGCTTCATCATCAGGGTGGTGACTCCCAGAAGTTTCAACATCAGGGTGGTGACTCCCAGAAGCTTCATCATCAGGGTTTTTACTCCCAGAAGCTTCATCATCATCGGGGTGGTGACTCTCAGGAGCTTCATAATCATCAGGGTGGTGACTCCCAGAAAAGTCATCATCATCGGGGTGATGACTCCCACAAGCTTCACCGTCATCGGGGTGATGATTCCCAGAAGATTCATCATCATTGATTTGGTTTCTCCCAGAACATCATCCTCAGGGTGGTGACTCCCAGAAGCTTTATCATCAGGGTGGTGACTCCCAGATGGTTCATCATTGGATTGGTGATTCCCAGAAGCTTCATTATCGGGGTGGTGATTCCCAAAATCTTCATCATCAGGGTGGTGATTCCCAGAAGCTTCATCATCAGGATGTTGACTCCCAGAAGCTTCATCATGGGTGTGGTGACTCCCAGAAGCCTCATTATTGGGGTGGTGACTCTGTGATGCTTCATCATCGCAATGGAGACTCCCAGAGGCATCATCATCGTGGTGGTGACTGCCAGAAGCTTCATCATCACCGGTGTGGTGACTCCCAGAAGATTCATCATCATGGGGTGGTGACTCCCAGAAGCATCATGACAGGGTGGTGCTTCCTAAATTATTCAACTTCAGTGTGTCGACTCCCAGAAGATTCATCATCGGGGTGGTGATTCCCAGAAGTTTCATCATCGGATTGGTGTCTCCCAGAAGCTTCATCATCGGGGTTTTGACTCCCAGCAGCTTCATCATCAAGGTGGTGAATCCCAGAGACTTCATCATCAGGGAGGTGATTCCCAGAAGCTTCATCATCGATGTGGGGACTCCCAGAAGCCTCCTAATTGGGGTAGTGACTCCCAGAAGCTCATCATCATCGGGGTGGTGACTCCCAGAAGTTTCTTCATTGGTGTGGTGACTCACAGAACCTTCATCATTGGGGTGGTGTCTCCCAGAATCTTCTTCATCATCGGGTGGGTGACTCCTAAAAGCTTCATCATCATTGGGGTGGTGACTCCAGAATCTTCATCATCATCATGGTGGTGACTCCCAGAATATTCATCATTGGGTTGGTGAATCCTCGAAGTTTCATCATCGGGGTGATGAATTCCAGAAGCTTCATCATCGGGTTGGTGACTCCCTGAGGCGTCATCATCGGGTTGTTGTATCCCAGAAGCTTCATCATCGGGGTAATGACTCCCAGAAGCTTCATCCTCATCTGAGTCATGACTCAAATAAGATTTATCATTGGGGTGGTGATTCCCAGAAGCTTCTCATCGGGTTAGTGACTCCCAGGGCTTCATCATCGGGGTGGTAAATCCCAGAAGCTTCGTCATCACAGTGGTGATTCCCAGGAACTTCATCATCGGGGTGGTGATTCTGAGAAGTTTCATCATTGGGGTTTGGACTCTCAGAAGGTTCTTCATCTTTGGGTTGGTGACTGCCAGTAGCTTCATCATCATTGTGGTGGTTACTCCCAGAAGCTTCATCATCGTCGGGGTGTAACTCCCAGAAGCTTCATCATCATCTTGGTGGTGACTCCCAGAAGCTTCATCATCATTGGGATGGTGACTCCCAGATTCTTCATCATCATCGGGGTAGTGATTCCCAGAAGAATCAAAATCTTCGTGGTGGTGACTGCCAGAAGCATCATTATCAGGGTGGTGCTTCCCAAAATCTTCATCATCAGGGTGGTGACTCCCAGAAGTTTCATCATACGGGTGGTGATTCCCAGACGCTTCATCATCGCGGTGGTTGCTGCCAGAAGTTTCATCATCGGTGTGATGACTCCCAGAAACTTCATCATTGGGGTGGTGACTCCAAGAAGCTTCATCATCAGTGTTGGGACGCCCAGAAGTTTCATCATCCAGGTGGTAACTCCCAGAAGCTTCATCATCGCGGTGGTGACTCACAGAACATTTATCGCTGGGGTGGTTTCTCCCAGAAGCTTTGCCATCATTTGGGGGGTGACTCCTAGAAGTTTCATCATCATCGGGGTGTTGACTCCTTGAAACTTCATAATCATAAGTGTGGACACTCACAGAATTTTCATCATCAACACGGTGGTGACTCCCATAATCTTCATCATGGGATTGCTGAATCCTAGAACTTTCATCATTGGGGTGATGAATTCCAGAAGCTTCTTCATCAGGTTGGTGACTCCCAGAGGCTTCATCATCGGGGTGGTGACTCTCAGAAGCTTCCTCATAATCGTGATGGAGACTCCCAGAAGCTTCCTCTTTGGGGTGATGACTCCCAGAAGCTTCATTATCGTCAGGGTTGTGACTCCCAGAAGCTTCATCAGAATTGGATGGTGACTCCCAGAGGCTTCATCATCAGGGTGGTGACTCCCAGAAGTTTCATGATCGGGGCAGTGTCTCCCAGAAGTTTCTACATCGGGGTAGTGATGCCCAGAAACTTCATCATCATGAGGGTGGTGACTCACAGAAGCTTCATCATCGGGGTGGTGCCTCCCAGAAGCTTCATCATCATCGGGATGGTAACTCCCAGAAGATTCATCATCATCGGGGTGGTGACTACCAGAAGCTTCATCATCATCAGGGTGGTGACTCCTAGAAGCTTCATCATCATCAGGCTGGTGATTCCCAGTAGATTCATCATCATGGAGGTGGTGATTCCCAGAAGCATCATGAACAGGGTGGTGCTTCCCAAAATCTTCATCATCAGGGTGGTGACTCCCAGAAATTTCATCATCGGGGTGGTGATTTCCAGAAGCTTCATAATCGGGGTAGTGACTCCCAGAAGCTTCATCATCAGGGTGGTGACTCCCAGAAAATTTGTGATTGGAGTGGTGACTCAGAACCATGTCATTGGGGTGGTGTCTCCCAAAAGCTTCATCATCATCTGGGGGGTGACTCCTAAAAGCTTCATCTTCATGGGGTTGTGACTCCAAGAAGCTTCATCATCATCAGGGTGGTGACTCCCAGAATCTTCATCATCATCACTTTGGAGACTCCCAGAATATTCATCAGTGGGGTGGTGAATCCTAGAAGTTTCATCATCGGGGAGATGAATCTCAGAAGCTTCATCATCGGGTTGGTGACTCCCAGAAGATTCATCATCGAGGTGTTGAATCCCAGAAGCTTCACCTTCAGGGTGGTGACTCTCACAAGCTTCATCATCATCGCGGTGGAGACTCCCAGAAGTTTCATTGGGGTGGTGATTCCAGAAACTTCATCGTCGTTGTGGTGACTCCCAGAAGCCTCGTCATCAGTGTAGTGACTCCGAAAAGTTTCATCATCGTGTTGGTGAATCCCAGAAACTTCAACATCTGGATGATGACTCCGAGGGGCTTCATCATCATCAGGGTGGTGACTCCCAGAAGCTTGGTCATCATCGGGGTGGTGACTACCAGAAGATTCATCATCATCGAGGTGGTGACTCCCAGAAGCATCATGATCAGGGTGGTGCTTCCCAAAATCTTCATCATCTGGGTGTCGACTCCCAGAAGCTTCATCATCGGGGTGTTGAATCCCAGAAGCTTCCTCATCAGGGTGGTGACTCCCAGAATCTTCATCATCAGTGTGTTGACTCCCAGAAGCTTCATCATCGGGTTGGTGAATCCCAGAATCTTCATCATCGGAGTGGTGACTCCCGGAAGATTCATGATCAGTGTTGGGACGCCCAGAAGCCTCATCATCGGGGTGGTGACTCCCAGAAATTTCATCATCGGTGTGTTGACTCCCAGAAGATTCATCATCGGGATGGTGAATCCCAGAATCTTCATCATCGGGGTGGTGACTCCCAGAAGCTTCATGATCGGTTTTGGGACGCCCAGAATCCTCATCATCGGGGTGGTGACTCCCAGAAGCTTTGTCATCGGGGTGGTGACTCACAGGACCTTTATCACTGGGGTGGTGTCTCCCAGAAGCTTTGCCATCATTGGGGGGTGACTCCAAGAAGCTTCATCATCATCGGGTTGTTGACTCCCAGAAACTTCATAAGCATAGGGGTGGACACTCACAGTATTTTCATCAACAACGCTGTGGTGATTCCTATAATTTTCATCATGGGATTGCTGAATCCTAGAACTTTCATCATCGGGGTGATGAATCACAGAAGATTCTTCATCAGATTGGTGACTCCCAGAGGCTTCGTCATCGGTGTGGTGAATCCCAGAGGCTTCATCATCGGGGTGGTGACTCTCAGAAGCTTCATCATCATCGTAATGGAGACTCCCAGGAGCTTCATCATCGGGGTGGTGATTCCCAGAATATTCATAATAGCGGTGGTGACTCCCAGAAGATTCATCATTGGGATGGTGACTCCCAGAAATTTCATCATCAGTGTTTTTGAATCCCAGAAGCTTCCTCATCAGGATGCTGACTCCCATAATTTTCAACATCATGGTGATGACTGCCAGAAGCTTCTTCATCATCAGGGTGGTGACTCCCAGAAGCTTCATCATCGGGGTGATGACTCTCAGAAGCTTCATTATCTTCGGGGTGGTAACTCCCAGAAACTTCATCAGAATCGGGTGGTGACTCTCAGAAGCTTCATTATCTTCAGGGTGGTAACTCCCAGAAGCTTCATCAGAATCGGGTGGCAACTCCCAGAAGTTTCAACATCAGAGTAGTGACCTCCAGAAGCTTCATCATCATCAGGGTGGTGACTCACAGAACCTTCATCATTGGAGTGGTGACTCCCTGAAGCTTCTTCATCATCGGGATGGTGACTCCCAGAAGCTTCATCGTCATCGGGTTGGTGACTCCCAGAAGCTTCATCATTATTGGGGTGGTGACTCCCAGAAGCTTCATCATCATCAGGCTGGTGACTTCCACTAGATTCATCATCATCGAGATGGTGACTCCCAGAAGCATCATGATCATGGTGTTGCTTCCCAAAATCTTCATCATCAGGTTGGCGACCCCCACAAATTTCACCATCAGGGTGATGATTCCCTGAAGCTTCATAATCGGGGTGGTTCCCAGAAGCATCATGATCAGGGTGGTGCTTCCCTAAATCTTCATCATCGGGGTGACGACTCCCAGAAATTTCATCATCAGGGTGATGATTCCCCGAAGCTTCATAATTGGGGTGATGACTCCCAGGATGTTCATCATCAGGGTGGTTACTCCCAGAAACTTTGTCTTCGGAGTGGTGACTCACAGAACCATCATCATTGGGGTGGTGTCTCCCAGAAGCTTCATCATCATCTGGGGGTGACTCCTAAAAGCTTCATCATCATCGGAGTTGTGACTCCAAGAAGCTTCATCATCATCAGGGTGGTGACTCTCAGAATCTTTATCATCATCGCTTTGGAGACTCCCAGAATATTCATCATCGGGGTGGTGAATCCTAGAAGTTTCATCATTGGGGAGATGAATCCCAGAAGCTTCATAATCGGGTTGGTGATTCCCAGCAGCATCATCATCAAGGTGTTGAATCCCAGAAGCTTCATCTTTGCGGTGGTGACTCTGAGAAGCTTCATCATCATTGCGGTGGGGACTCCCAGGAGTTTCATCATTGGGGTGATGATTCCAGAAACTTCATCATCGTTGTGGTTACTGCCAGAAGCCTCATCATTGTGTCCAAGCTCATCATCAGTGGTGTCGTTCCATTGTCTCCAAAAGCTTCATCATCACGGTGGTGAATCCCAGAACTTCAACATCTGGGTGGTGACTCCCAAAAGATCCATCATCATCGAGGCGGTGACTCCCAGAAGCATCATGATCAGGGTGGTGCTTCCCAAAATCTTCATCATCGGGGTGTCGACTCCCAGAAGGTTCATCATTGGGGTGGTGATTCCCAGAAGCTTCATCATCGGGGTGGTCAATCCAAGAAGCTTCATCATCAGGGAGGTGAATCCCAGAATCTTCATTATCGGGGTGGTGACTCCCAGAATCTTCATCATCGGTGTGTTGACAACCAGAACCTTCATCATCGGGGTGTTGAATCCTAGAATCTTCATCATCGGGGTGGTGACTCCCAGAAGCTTTGTCATCATCAGGGTGGTGACTCCAAAAAGATTCATCATCATCGAGGTGGTGACTCCCAGAAGCATCATGATCAAGAGGTGCTTCCCAAAATCTTCATCATCGGGGTTTTGACTCCCAGAAGCTTCATCATTGGTGTGGTGATTCCCAGAAGCTTCATCACCGGGGTGATGAGTCCCAGAATCTTCATCATTGGTGTGTTGACCACCAGAAGCTTCATCATTGGGGTGGTGAATCCCAGAATCTTCATCATCAGGGTGGTGACTCCCAGAAACTTCATCATCAGTGTGGGGACTCCCAGAAGCCTCATCATCGGGGTCGTGACTCCAGAAGCTTCATCATCATCGGTTTGGTGACTCCCAGAAGATTCGTCATCGGGGTGGTGACTCACTGAACCTTCATCATTGGTGTGGTGTCTCTTAGAAGCTTCGTCATCATTGGGGAGGTGACTCCTAGAAGCTTCATCATCATGAGGGTGTTGACTCCCAGAAACTTCATCATCATCTGGGTGGACACTCCCAGAATCTTCATCATTATCGTGGTGGTGACTCCCACAATCTTCATCATGGGATTAGTGAATCCTAGAAGTTTCATCATCGGGGTGATGAATCCCAGAGGCTTCATCATCAGGTTGGTGACTCCCAGAGGCTTTATCATCGGGGTGGTGAATCACAGAAGCTTCATCATCGCAGTGGTGATTCCCAGAAATTTCATCATTGGGGTGATGATTCCGAGAAGTTTCATCATCGGGGTTTGGACTCCCAGAAGTTTCATCAATGGGATGTTTAATCCCAGAATCTTCATCATCGTGGTAACTCCAACAAGCTTCATCATCGGTGTGGGGAATCCCAGAAGCCTCATCTTCGGTGTGGTGACTCCCAGAAGCTTCATCATCATCAGGGTGGTTATTCCCAGAAACTTCGTCATGGGAGTGGTGAATCCCAGAAGTTTCATCATTGAGATGATAAATCCCAGAAGCTTCATCATCAGGATGGTTACTCCCAGAGGCTTCATCATCGGTTTGGAGAATCCCAGAAGCTTCATCATATTGGTGGTGACTCTCATAATCTTCATCACCATTGCGGTGCTTACTCCCAGAAGCTTCATCATCGGAGTGGCGATTCTGAGATGCTTCATCATCGTTGTGTTGACTCACAAATGCTTCATCATTGGGGTGGTGACTCCCAGAAGCTTCTTTGTCAGGGTGGTTACTCCCAGATGCTTCATCATTGGGTTGGTGACTCCCAGAAACTTCATCATCGGTGTGGTGATTCTGATAAGCTTCATCATCGGGGATATGAATCCCAGAAGCTTCATCATCCGGGAGGTGACTCCCATAATTTTCATCGTCGCGGTGATGACTCCCAGAATCTTCTTCATCAGCAGGGTGGTGACTCCCAGAACCTTCATCATCAGGTTGGTGAATTCCAGAAGCTTCATCATCAGGGTGGTGACTCCCAGAAGCTTCAGCATCGGAGTGGTGACACCCAGAAATTTCTTCATCGTGGTGGTGTCTCCCAGAAATTTCATCATCGGTGTAGTGACTCCCATAAGCTTCTTCATCGGGGTAGTGAGTCACAGAAACTTCATCATCATCAGGGTGTTGACTCCCAGAAGTTTCATCATCGGGGTGATGACTCCCAGAAACTTCATCATCATCAGGATGGTGACTCTGAGAAGCTTCATTATCATTTGGGTGGTGTCTCCCAGAAGCTTCATCATTGGGGTGGTGATTCTCTGAAACTTCATCATCGGGTTGGTGATTCCCAGGAGCTTCATCATTGCGGTGGTGGATCCCAGAAGCTTCATCGTCGGGTTGTTGACACTCAGAAGCTTCACCATCATTGGGGTGGTGACTCCCTGGAGCTTCGTCAACAGGATGTTGATTCCCAGAAGCTTCATCATCGTTGTAGTGACTCCCAAAAGCTTCATCATTGGGGTGGTGACTCCCAGAAGCTTCATCATTAGGTTGGTGATTCCCAGAAACTTCATCATCAGGGTGGTGAGTCTGAGAAGCTTCATCATCGGGGTTTTGACTCCCAGAAGCTTCATCATCTTCGTAGTGCTGTCACCCAGAAGCTTCACCATCATCGTGGTGTTTACTCCCAGAAGCTTCGTCATTGGCATGGTGACACTGAGAAGCTTCATTATCATTGGGGTGGTGACTCCCAAAGCCTTCATCATCATCGAGATGGTGACCCCCAGAAGCTTCGTCATCATCAGGGTGGTGATTCACAAAAGATTCATCATCATCTGGATGTTGACTCCCTGAAGCTTCATCATCGTGGTGATGATTCGGTGAAACTTCATCATCGCTGTTGTGACTCACAGAAGCTTCATCATTGGGGTGGTGATTCCCAGAAACTTCTTCATCGGGGTGGTTACTCCCAGAATATTCATCATCATCGTGGTGTTGATTCACAGATGCTTCCTCATCATTGGGGTGGTGACTCCCAGAAGCTTCATCATCGTCAATGTGGTGAGTCCTAGAAACATCATGATCGGGGTTGTGCTTCTCAACGTCTTCATCATCGGGGTGGCGACGCCCAGAAGTTTCATCTTCCGGGTGGTGATTTCCAGAAGCTTCATCATCGGGGTGGTGACTCCCAGAAGCTTCATCATCGGGGTTTTGACTCTGAGAATCTTCATCATCTTCGAGGTGGAGATTCTGAGAAGCTTCATAATCAGCAGGGTGGTGACTCCCAAAAGCTTCATCATCATCGAGGTGGTGAGTCCCAGAAGATTCATCATCATCGGGGTGGTGACTCCCAGAAGCTCCATCGTCATAGGGGTGGTGGCTCCCAGAAGCTTCTTCCTTGGGGTGGTGACTCCCAGAAGCTTCATCTTGGCGGTGATGAATCCCAGAAGCTTCGTCATCATGGTGGTGACTCTCAGAATCTTCTTCATCATCGGAGTGTTGATTCCCTGAAGCTTCATCATCGGGGTAGTGACTTCCAGAGGCATCATCATCGTTGTGATTACTCCAAGAAGCTTCATCTTCGGGGTGGTGAATCCCAGAAGCTTCATCATCATCAGGGTGGTGAATCTCAGAAGCTTCATCAACATAGGGGTGGTGACTCCCAGAAGTTTCATCATCATCGGGGTGGTGACTACCAGAAGATTAAGCATTATCTGGGTAGTGAGTCCTAAAATCATCATCAGCAGTGTGATGTTTTCCAAAATCTCCATCATCGGAGTGTTGACTCCCAGAAGTTTCATCATCGGGGTGGTGATTCCCACAGTCTTCGTCATCGGGTGGTGACATCCAGAAGCTTCATCAATGGGGTGTTTACTTCTGGAAGCTTCATCATGGGATGGTGAATCCCAGAATCTTCATCAGGGTGGTGACTCCCAGAAGCCTCATCATCATTGGGATGTAGACTTCCAGAAGCTTCATCATCGAGGTAGTGACTCACAGAAGCTTCATCATTGGGGTGGTGTCTAAATGAAGCTTCATCATCAATGGGGTGGTGACTCCCAGTAGATTCATCATCATCGGGGTGGTGACTTCCAAAAGCTTCATCTTCATCCTGTTGGTGACTCCCAGTACATTCATCATGAGGATGGTTTATCGCAGAAGTTTGATCATCAGGATGATGAATCCCAGAAGCTTCATCATCTGGATGTTCACGCCCAGAAGCTTCATCATTGGTGTGGTGAATCCCAGAATCTTCATCATTGTGGTGGTGAATCTGAGACGCTTCATCATCATCGCTCTTGTGACTCCCAGAAGCTTCATCATCGGGGTGGTGATTCCCAGATGCTTCATCATCGTTTTGGTGACTCACAGAAGCTTCGTCATCTGGGTGGTGAATCCCAGAAGTTTCATCATCAGGGTGGTGATTCCGAGAAGCTTCATCATCGGGGTTATGAATCCCAGAAGCTTCAACATCTGGTTGATGACTACCATAATTTTCGTCATCGCGGTGGTAACTCCTAGGAGCTTCTTCATCATCAGGTTGGTGACTCCCAGAAGCTTCGGCAAAGGGCTGGTGACTCCCAGAATCTTCATCATCATCAGGTGGTGATTCCCAGAATCTTCATCATCATCGGTGTGGTTACTCCCAGAAGCATCATCATTGGGGTTGTGACTACCAAAAGCTTCATCATCGTGGTTGTGTTTCCCAGAATCTTCATCATCGGGCTGGTGACTCCCAGAAGCTTCATCATCGGGGTGGTGTCTTTCAGAAGGTTCATCATCATCAGGGTGTTGACTCCAAGAAGCTTCATCTTTATTTGGGTGGTGACTCTCAGAAGCTTCATCATTGTGGTGGTGACTCCCAGAGGCTTCATCATCATCGGGGTGATGACTCCCAGAATCTTCATCATCGGGGTGGTGAATCCCAGAAGCTTCATCATTGGGGTGGTGGCTCTCAGAAGCTTCATCATTGGAGTGGTGACTCCCAGGGGATTCATCATCGGGATGGTTGTTCCCAGAAGCTTCATCACCGGGTTGGTGACTCCCAGAAGCTTCATCATCAGGGTGGTGACTCCCAGAAACATCATCATCTGAGTGTTGATTCTCAGAAGATTCTTCATCGGGTGGTGACTCCCAGAAGCTTCATCATCATGGTGGTGACTCCCAGAAGCTTTATCATCATCGCAGTCATGACTCCCAGAAGCTTCTACATCATCGGGGTGGTGACTAACAGCAGCTTCATCATCAGGATGGTGACTCCCAGAGGATTCATCATCATCAGGTGGTGGCTCCCAGAAGTATCATCAGTGGGGTGGCGCTTCACAAAATCTTCATCATGCAGTGGTGACTCCCAGAAGTTTCATCATTGTGGTGGTGATTCCAGAAGCTTCATCATTGGTGGTGACTCCCAGAAGCTTCATCATCGCGGTGGTGATTCTCAGATGCTTCACCAATGGGGTGGTGATTCCCAAAAGCTTTGTCATCGGGTTGGTGCCTCCCAGAAGCTTCGTCATTGGGGTGGTGACTTCCAGAAACTTCATCATCGGGGTGGTGATTCTCAGAAGATTGACCATGGGGTGGTGAATCACAGAAGCTTCCTCATGTTGGTGGTGAATCCCAGAAGCTTCATCATCATCACGTTGGGGACTTCCAGAAGTTTCATCATCATCGTGGTGGTGAATCCCAGAAGCTTCATCATCATCAGGGTGGTGACTCCCTGAAGGTTCATCAACTGGGTGATGATTCCCAGAAACTTAGTCATTGTTGTGGTAACTTCTCGAAGCTTCATCATCGGGGTGGTGACTTCCAGAAGGTTCATAATCATGGTGGTGACTCTCAGAAGCTTCATCATCATCAGCGTGGTGACTCCCTGAAATTTCATCATCAGGGTGTTGATTCCCAGAAGGTTCATCATCGTGGTGACACCCAGAATCTTCATCGTTGGGGTGGTGATTCCCAGAAGCTACGTCATCGGATTGGTGACTCCCAGATGCTTCATCATAGGGGTGGTAATTCCCAGAAACTTCATCATCGGGGTGGTGACTCCAAGAAGCTTCATCATCAGGGTTTTTACTCCCAGAAGCTTCATCATCTTTGAGATGGGGACACCCAGAAGCTTCATCATCATCGGGGTGGTGACTCCCAGTAGCTTCATTGTCATCGGTGTGCTGAATCCCAGAAGATTCATCATCATCGTGGTGGTGACTCCCAGAGGATTTATCATCTTAGGGGTGGTGACTCCCAGATGCTTTATCATCATCGGGGTGGTGCCTAGCAGAAGCTTCATCATCGGGGTCGTGATTCCCCGAAGCTTCATCATTGGGGTGGTGATTCCCAGAATCTTCATCATTGCGGTGGTGAATCCCAGAAGCTTCATCATTGGGGTGGTGACACCCAGAAGCCTCATCATCATCAGGGTGGTGACTCCCTGAAGCTTCATCAACTGGGTGGTGATTCCCAGAAGCTTAATCATCGTGTGGTGACTCCCCGAAGCTTCATCATCGGGGTTGTGATTTCCAGAAGCTTCGAAAATCGTGATGGTGAGTCTCCGAAGCTTCTTCGTCATCGTTGTGGTGACTCCCTGAAGTTTCTTCATCAAAGTGGTGATTCCCAGAAGCTTCATCATTAGGTTGGTGACTCCCAGAAACTTCATCACCGTTGTGGTGACTCCCAGAATCTTTGTCATCAAGGTGGTGACTCACAGAAGCCTCATCATCATCAGGGTGGTGACTCCCCGAAACTTTTTCATCGGAGTGGTGACTCTCAGAAGCTTCATCATCATTGGGTTGGTGATTCCCAGCAGCTTCATAATCTTCAGGGTGGTGACTCCCAGAAGCTTCATCATCATCGGGGTGGTGACTGCCTGAGGATTCATCATCTGGCTGGTGATTCCCAGGAGCTTAATCATCGTTGCGGTGATTCTCAGAATCTTCATCATCGTTGTGTTGACTACCAGAAGCTTCATCATCGAGGTGGTAACTCCCAGAAGCTTCATCATCAGGGTGGTGATTCCCAGAAATTTTATCATCTCAGTGGTGACTATGAGAAGCTTCGTCATCGGGTTTATGTCTCCCAGAACATTCATCATCCTTGAGGTGGAGATTCCCAGAAGCTTAATCATCATTGGGATGGTGACTCCAAGAAGCTTCATCATCATCGGGGTGGTGACTCCAAGAAGCTTCATCATCGTTGGGGTGGTGACTCACAGAAGCTTCATTATCATTGGTTAGGTGACTCCCAGAAGTTTCATCATCATCTGTGTGGTGAGTCCCAGTAGCTTCGTCATCATTGGGGTGGTGACTCCCAGAAGATTCATCATCATCTGGTTAGTAATTCCCAGAACTTCATCCTCGGGGTGTTGCCTCCCAGAAGCTTTATCATTGGCATTTTGACTCCTGGAAGCTTCATCATCATCAGGGGGATGACTCCCAGTAGCATCATCATTGGGGTGGGATTCCCAGAACCTTCATCGTCGGGGTTGTTATTCCCTGAAGCTTTATCATCGGAGTGGTGATTCCCAGAGGCTTCATCATCGTTTTGGTGTCTCCCAGAAGCTTCCGCATCGGGTTGTTGACTCCCAGAAACTTCATCATCATTGGAGTGGTGACTCCCAGAAGATTCATCATCATCTGGGTTGTGACTCCCAGAAGCATCATGATCAGGTTGGTGCTTCCCAAAATCTTCATCATTGGCGTGGGGACTCCCAGAAGCCTCATCATCAGGTTGGTGACTCCCAGAAGCTTCATCATCAATGGTTTGTTGACTCCAAGAAGCTTCGTCATCGGGGTGGTTACACACAGAACTTTCATCATTGAGGTGGTGTCTCCCAGAAACTTCGTCATCATTGGGGGATGACTCCTAGATGTGTCATCATAATCGGGGTGGTGACTTCCAGAAGATTCACCATCATCTGTATGGAGACACCCAGAATGTTCATCATCATTGCGGTGCTGACTCCCAGAATCTTTATCATCGGGGTGGTGAATCCTAGAAGTTTCATCATCGGAGTGAGGAATCCCAGAAGCTTCAACATCAGGTTGGTGACTCCCAGGGGCTTCATCATCGGGGTGGTGAATCCCAGAAGCTTCGTCGTCGGGGTGGTGACTCTCAGAAGCTTCATCATCATCGTGGTTGAGACTCCCAGAAGCACATCATCGGGGTGGTGATTCCCAGAAGCCTCATAATCGGGGTGGTGATTCCCAGAAGCTTTATCTTTGGAATGGTGACGAACAGAAGCTTCATCATCGGGGTTGTGATTCCCAGAAACTTCATCATCGAGGTAATGACTCTGGGAAGCTTCATTATGAGGGTGGTGACTCTCGTAATTTTCATTATTGCGGTGATGACTCCCAGAAGATTCTTCATCATCAGTGTGGTAACTCCCAGAAGCTTCGTCATCGGGGTGGTGATTCCCAGAATCTTCATCATCAGGGTGGTGACTCCTAGAAGCTTTATCATCATCAGCGTGGTGACTCCTAGAAACTTCAACATCGTCAGCGTGGAGAATCTTGGCAGCTTCATCATTGGGGTGGTGCTTACCAGAAGCTTCATCATCGGGGCGGTGACTCCCAGAAGCTTCATCATTGGGGTGGTGATTCCCAGAAGCTTCTTCATCGGGGTGGTGAATCCCAGAAGCTTCATAATCGGGTTGGTGACTCTCAGAAGCACCATCATCATCAGGTTGGTGACTCCCTGAAGCTTCATCATCGGGGTGGTGATTCCCTGAAGCTTCATCATTGGGGTGGTGATTCCCAGAAGCTCTTCATCGGGGTGGTGAATCCCAGAAGCTTCATAATCGGGGTGGTGACTCTCAGAAGCACCATCATCATTGGGTTGGTGACTCCCTGAAGCTTCATCATCGGGTGGTGATTCCCTGAATCTTCATCATCGTTGCAGTGACTCCCAGAAGCTTCCTCATCGGGGTGGTGAGTCCCAGAAGCTTCGTCATCGAGGTGGTGACTCCCAGAATCTTCATCATTGGGGTGGTGACTAACAGAATTTTCATCATTGGGGTAATGACTCCCATAAGCTTCATCATCGGGGTAGTGACTCCCCGAAGCTTCATCATCATCAGGGTGGTGACTCCCAGAAGCTTCATCATCGGTGTGGGGACTCCCAGAAGCTTCTTCATCATAGAGGTGGAGACTCCCAGAAGCTTCTTCATCATCGGGGTGGTGATTCCCAGAAGCTTCCTTATTGGGATGGTGATTCCCAGAAGCTTCATCATAGGGGTGGTGATTCCCAGAAGCTTCATCATTGCAGTGGTGAATCCCAGAAGCTTCATCATTGGGGTGGTGACCCAAAACCTTCGTCATCATCGGGTTGGTGACTCCCTGAAGCTTCATCAACTGGATGGTGATTCCCAGAATCTTCATCATGGTTGTGGAGAATCCCCGAAGCTTCATCATTGTGGTGGTGACTCCCAGAAACTTCATCATCAGGGTGGTTACTCCCAGAAGCTTCATCATCGGGGTGGGGACTCCCAGAAGCTTCATCATCCTCTGGGTGGTGACTCCCAGAAGATTCATCATTGGGGCGGTGATTCCCATAAGGTTCATTATCGGGGTGGTGATTCCCAGAAGCTTCGTCACTGCAGGCGTGAATCCCAGAAGCTTCATCATTGGGTTTGTGACACTCAGAAGCTCCATCATCATCAGGGTGATGAGTCCCTGAAGCTTCATCAATGGGATGGTGACTCCCAGAAGCTTCATCATCAGGGTGGTGACACCGAGAACCTTAATCATGGGTTGGTGACTCCCAGAATTTTCATCATCGGGTTAGTGACTCCCATAAGCTTCATCATCGGGGTAGTGACTCCCAAAAGCTCCATCATCATCAGCATTGTGACTCCCCGAAGCTTCATCATTGGGATGGGGACTCCCAGAAGTTTCATCATCATCTGGATGGTGACTTCCAGAAGCTTCATCATTGAGGTGGTAATTCCCAGAATTTCATCATTGGGGTGGTTACTCCCGGAATCTTCATCATTGGTTGGTGAATCCCAGAAGCTTCATCATTGGAGTGGTGACAGTCAGAAGCTTCATCATCATCGGGGTGGTGACTCCCTGAAGCTTCATGAAGGGGGTGGTGAGTCCCAGAAGTTTCGTCATCGTTGTGGTGACTCTCAGAAGATTCATTATCGGGGTGGGGACTCCCAGAAGCTTCATCATTGGGGTGGTGATTCCCAGAAACTTCATCATCGGGGTTGTGACTCTGAGAAGCTTTATCATTGGGCTGTTGACTCCCAGAAGCTTCATAATCTTCGGGTTGGTGACTCCCAGAAGCTTCATCATCACCAGGTTGGTGACTCCTAGAGGCTTCATTATCATTGGGGTGTTGACTCCCAGAAGCTTCATCATCATCGGGGTGGTGATTACCCGAGGATTCATCATTGAGCTGGTGAATCCGAGGAGATTCATCAGCATTGTGATGATTCCCAGAATCTTCATTATCTGGGTGTTGACTCCTAGAAGCTTCATCATTGGGGTTGTGACTCCCAGAAGCTTCATCATCGGGGTGTTGATTCCCAGAAATTTCATCATCTGGGTGTTGACTCTGAGAAGCATCATCATCTGGGTTATGACTCCCAGAAGCATCCTCATATTTGGCGTGGTGACTCCCAGAAGATTCATAATCATCAGGGTGGTGACTCCTAGAAGCATCATCTTCATAGGTGTGGTGACTCCCAGAAGCTTCAGAATCTTCGGGGTGGTGAATCCCAGAAGCTTCATCGTCATCGGGGTGGTGACGCCCAGAGGCATCATCATCTGGGTGGTGACACCGAGAAGCATCATGATCGGGGTGGTCACTACCAGAAGCATCATGATTTTGGTGGTGCTCCCAAAATCTTCATCATCGGGGTGGCGAATCCCAGAAGTTTCATCATCGGGGTGGTGGTTCCCACAGGTTTCATCATCGTAGTGGTGACTCCCAGAAACTTCTTCATCAGGGTTTTGACTCCTGGAAACTTCATCATCTTTGAGGTGGAGACTCCCAGAAGCTTCATCATCATTGGGGTGGTGACTCCCAAAAGCTTCATCTTCATCTGGGTGGTGACTCCCAGAAGATTCATTGTCATTAGCGTGATGACTCCCAAAAGCTTCATCATCATAGGGGTGGTGACTCCCAGAAGCTTCATCATCATCAGGGTCGTGACTCCCAGAAGCTTCATCATGGCGGTGGTGAATCTCAGAAGCTTCATCATCGTTTTGGTGACTCCTAGAAGCTTCATCATGGGGTTGGTGAATCCCAGAAGTTTCATTATTGGGGTGATGACTCCCAGAAGTTTCATCATCATCAGGGTGGTGACTCCCAGAAGTTGCATCATCGGGGTGGTGACTGCAAGAAACTTCATCATCATCGGGATTGTCACTCCCAGAGGCTTCATCATCATCAGGTTGGTGACTTCTATAAACTTCATCATCGGGTTGGTGACTCCCAGAATCTTCATCATCGGGGTGGGGATTCACAGAAGCTTCATCATCAGGGTGGTGACTCACAGAAGCTTCATCGTAGGGATGGTGACTCCCAGAAGCTTCATCATCATCAGGGTAGTGACTCCCAGAAGCTTCATCATCATGGGGGTGGTGATTCCCAGAAGCTTCTACATCATCAGGGTGGCATCGGGTTGGTGACTCCCTGAAGCTTCATTATCGTGGAGTTGACTCACAGATGCTTCATCATCGCGGTGCGGACTCCCAGAAATTTAATCATTGGGGTGGTGACTCACAGAAGATTCAACATCGTCGGGGTGGTGACTCCCAGAAGCTTCATAATCTGGGTGGTGACTCCCAGAAGCTTCATCATAATCGGGGTGGTGACTCCAAGAAACTTCATCATCATCTGGGTTGTGACTCCCAGAATATTCAGCATCGGGGTGATGAATCTGAAAGCTTCATCATCGGGTTTGTGGCTCCTAGAAGCTTCATCACTGGGGTGTTGAATCCCAGAGGATTCATCATTGGGATGGTGATTCCCAGAAGCTTCATTATCGGGGTGGTGACTCCCAGAAGATTCGTCATCGTGGTGGTGATCAGAGAAGCTTTATCATCGGGAGGTGACTCCCAGAAGCTTCATCATCGGGGTGGTGATTCTCAGAAGCTTCATCATTAGTGTGGTGATTCCCAGAAGCTTCATCATCATCCAGGTGGTGATGCCCAGAAGCATCTTTATCATGGTGGTCACTCCTAGAAGCATCATGATTTTGGTGGTGCTCCCAAAATCTTCATCATCGGGGTGGTGAATCCCAGAAGTTTCATCATCCTGGTGGTGATTCCCAGAAGTTTCATCATCGGGGTGGTGACTCCCAGAAGCTTCTTCCTCAGGGTTTTGACTCCTTGAAGCTTCATCATCTTCGAGGTGGAGACTCCCAGAAGCTTCATCAGCATCGGGGTGGTGACTCCCAAAGCTTCATCATCATGTGTGGTGACTCCCAGAAGATACATTATCATCGCCTGGTGACTCACAGAAGCTTCATCATCATAGGTGTGGTGACTCCCAGAAGCTTCATCATCGGGGTCGTGACTCCCAGAAGCTTCATCATGTCGGTGGTGAATCCCAGAAGCTTCATCATCCGGGTGGTGACTCTCAGAAGCTTCTTCATCATCAGGGAGGTGAATTCCTGAAGCTTCATCATTGGGATGGTGATCCCCAGAAGATTGATCATCGTTTTGGTGACTCCCAGAAGCTTCATCATCGGGGTGGTGAATCCCAGAAAACTCATCATCAGGGTGGTGACTCCCAGAAGTTTCATCATTGGGATGATAACTCCCAGAAGTTTCATCATCATCAGGGTGGTGACTCCAAGAAGCTTCATCATCATCGGGATTGTGACTCCGAGAAAATTCATCATCATTGGGTTGGTGACTTCCATAAGCTCATCATCAAGTTGGTGTCTCCCAGAATCTTCATCATCGGGTGGGGATTCACAGAAACTTCATCATCGGATGGTGACTCACAGAAGCTTCATCATTGGGATGTTGACTTCCAGAAGCTTCATCATCATCGGGGGGTTACTCCAAGAAACTTCATCATCATCGGGGTGGTGACTCCCAGAATATTCATCATGGGGGTGGTGAATCCGAGAAGCTTCTTCATTGGGTTGGTGGCTCCTAGAAGCTTCGTCATTGGGGTGTTGACTCCCAGAGGATTCATCATCGGGATGGTGATTCCCAGAAGCTTCATTATCGGGTTGGTGACTCCCAGAAGCTTCATCAACGGGGTGGTGACTCCCAGAAGAATCATCATCTGAGTGGTGATTCTCAGAAGATTCCTCATTGGGATGGTGATTCCCAGAAGCTTCATCTTCATGGTGGTGAGTCCCAGAGCTTTATGATCATCGAGGTGATGACTCCCAGAAGCTTCATCATCATCGTGGTGGTTACTACCAGCAACTTCATCATCGGGGTGGTAACTCCCAAAAGGTTCATTATCATCGGTTTGGTGAGTCCCAGAAGTATCATTAGCAGGGTGGTGCTTCCCAAAATCTTCAACATTGGGCAGGTGATTCCCAGAATATTCATCATCGTGCTGGTGATTCCAAGAGGCTTCATCATCGGGAGGGACTCCCAGAAGCTTCATCATTAGGGTGGTGATTCTCAGAATCTTCATCATCAGGGTGGTGTTTCCCAGAAGCTTGATCATTGGGGTGGTGACTCCCAGACGCTTCATCATCGCAGTGGTGATTTTCAGAAGCTTCATCATCAGGGCTGTGATTCCCAGAAGCTTCATCATGGGGTGGTAACTCCCAGAAGCTTAGTCATCAAGATTTTGACTCCCAGAAGCTTCATCATCTTCGAGGTGGAGACTCTCTGATGCTTCATCATCATTGGGTTGGTGACTCCCAAATGCTTCATCATCATCATTTTGGTGACTCCCAGAGCTTTATTATCATGGGGGTGGTGACTCCCCGAAGCTTCATCATCACAGGGGTGGTGACTCCCAGAAGCTTCATCATCAGGGTGTAGACCCCCAGAAGCTTTATCATGGCGGTGGTGAATCACAGAAACTTCATCATGGGGGTGGTGACTCTCAGAAACCTCTCCATCATCTGCAAGGTGAATTCCAGAATCTTCATCATTGGGGTGGTGATTCCCAGAAGCTTCATCATCGTTTTGGTGAATCCCAGAAGCTTCATCATCGGGGTGGTGAATCCCAGAAACCTCATCATCAGGGTGGTGACTCCCAGAAGTTTCATCATTGGGATGATGACTCCCAGAAGTTTCATCATCATCAGGGTGGTGACTCCAAGAAGCTTCATCATCATCGGGATTGTGACTCCCAGAAGATTCATCATCATTGGGTTGGTGACTTCCTAAGCTTCATCATCGGGTTGGTGTCTCCCAGAATCTTCGTCATTGGGGTGGGGATTCACAGAAACTTCACCATCAGGTGATGACTCACAGAAGCTTCATCATCGGGATGGTGACTCCCAGAAGCTTCATCATCATCGGGGTGGTTACTCCAAGAAACTTCATCATCATCGGGGTGGTGACTCCCAGAATATTCATCATGGGGCTGGTGAATCCGAGAAGCTTCATCATTGGGTTGGTGGCTCCCAGAAGCTTCATCATTGGGGTGTTGACTCCCAGATGATTCATCATCGGGATGGTGATTCCCCGAAGCTTCATTATAGGGTGGTGACTCCCAGAAGCATCATCATCTGAGTGGTGATTCTCAGAAGATTCCTCATCGGGATGGTGATTCCCAGAAGCTTCATCTTCGTGGTGATGACTCCCAGAAGCTTTATGATCATTGAGGTGATGACTCCCAGAAGCTTCATCATCATCGTGGTGGTTACTACCAGCAACTTCATCATCGGGGTGGTAACTCCCAAAAGGTTCATTATCATGGGTTTGGTGAGTCCCAGAAGTATCATTAGCAGGGTGGTGCTTCCCAAAATCTTCAACATCGGGGTGGTGACTCCCAGAATATTCATCATCGTGCTGGTGATTCTGAGAGGCTTCATCATTGGGAGGTGACTCCCAGAAGCTTCGTCATCGGGGTGGTGATTCTCAGAATCTTCATCATCAGGGTGGTGTTTCCCAGAAACTTGATCATTGGGGTGGTGACTCCCAGATGCTTCATCATCGCAGTGGTGATTTTCAGAAGCTTCATCATCAGGACAGTGATTCCCAGAGGATTCATCATCGGGGTGGTAACTCCCAGAAGCTTAGTCATCAAGGTTTTGACTCCCAGCAGCTTCATCATCTTTGAGGTGGAGACTCTCAGAAGCTTCATCATCACTGGGGTGGTGACTCCCAAATGCTTCATCATCATCATTTTGGTGACTCCCAGAGCTTTATTATCATGGGGGTGATGACTCCCGAAGCTTCATCATCACAGGGGTGGTGACTCCCAGAAGCTTCATCATCAGGATGTAGACCCCCAGAAGTTTCATCATGGCGCTGGTGAATCACAGAAACTTCATCATGGGGGTGGTGACTCTCAGAAACTTCTCCATCATCTGCAAGGTGAATTCCAGAATCTTCCTCATTGGGGTGGTGATTCCCAGAAGCTTCATCATCGTTTTGGTGACTCCCATAAGCTTCATCATCTGGATGGTGTTTCCCAGAAGCTTCCTGATTGGGGTGGTGACTCCGAGAAGCTTCCTCATCAGGGTGGTGATTCCCAGAAACTTCATCATCTGGGTGGTGTCTCTGAGAAGTTTCATTACCGGGGTTTTGACATCCAGAAGCTTCATCATCAGGGTTTTGACTACCAGAAGCTTCATCATCATCGGGGTGGTGACTTCCAGAAGCTTTATCTTCATCATGTTGTTGAATCCCAGAAGGTTCATCATCATCGGAGTGGTGACTCCCAGAAGCTTCTTCATCATAGGGGTGGTGTCTCCCAGAAGCTTCTTCATCATCGGGGTGGTGACTCCCAGAACATTCATCATCATCAGGGTGGTGACACCCAGAAGTGTCATCAGCGGGGTGGTGCTTCCCAAAATCTCCATCATCGGGGTGTTGACTCCCAGAAGCTTCATAATCCTTGGGGTGGTGGCTCCCAGAAGCTTCATCATCACTGGGTTGGTGACTCCCAGAAGCTTCATCATCATCGGCGTGGTGACATCCTGAGGATTCATCATCGGGGTGGTGATTCCCAGGAGATTCATCATCGTTGTGATGACTCCCAGAATCTTCATCGTCGGGGTGTTGACTCCTAGTAGCTTCATCATTGGGGTATTGACTCCCAGAAGCTTCATCATCGGTGTGTTGATTCACAGAAATTTCATTATCTGGGTGGTGACTCTGAGAAGCATCATCATCAGGGTTATGACCCCAGAAGCTTCATCATCTTTGGGGTGGTGACTCCCATAGGATTCATCATCATCGTGTTGGTGACTCCCAGAAGCATCGTCATAGTCGTGGTAACTCACAGAAGCTTAATCATCTTAGGGGTGGTGAATCCCAGGAGCTTCAACATCATCTGGGTGGTGTCGCCAAGAAGCATCATGATGGGGTGGTCACTCCCAGAAGCATCATGATTGGGGTGGTGCTCCCAAAATATTCATCATCGGGGTGGCGAATCCCAGAAGTTTCATCATCGGGGTGGTGATTCCCAGAAGTTTCATCATCGTGGTGTTGACTCACAGAAGATTCTTCATCAGGGTTTTGACTCCCAGAAGCTTCATCATCTTCGAAGTGGAGACTCCTAGAAGCTTCATCATCATCGGGGTGGTGACTCCTAGAAGATTCATTATCATCGGCGTGGTGACTCCCAGAGGCTTCATCATCATAGGGTGGTGACTCCCAGAAGCTTCATCATCAGGGTCGTGACTCCCTGAAGCTTCATCATGTCGGTGGTGAATCCCAGAAGCTTCATCATCCGGGTGGTGTCTCTCAGAAGCTTCTTCTTCATCGGGGAGTTGAATTCCTGAAGCTTCATCATCGGGTTGGTGATTCCCAGAAGCTTGATCATCGTTTTGGTGACTCCCAGAAGCTTCATCATCGGGGTGGTGAATCCCAGTAGACTCATCATCAGGGTGGTGACTCCTAGAAGTTTCATCATTGGGTTGATGACTCCCTGAAGTTTCATCATCATCAGGGTGGTGACTCCCAGAATTTGCATCATTGGGGTGTTGACTCCAAGAAGCTTCATCATGATCGGGATTGTGACTCCCCGAAGCTTCATCATCATCGGGTTGGTGACTTCCATAGGCTTCATGATCGGTTGGTGACTCCCAGAATCTTCATCATCGGGGTGTGGATTCATGGAAGCTTTATCATCGGGTGGTGACTCGTAGAAGCTTCATCATTGGGATGGTGACTCCCAGAAGTTTCCTCATCATCAGGGTGTGACTCCCAGAAGCTTCATCATTATGGGGGTGGTGATTCCCAGAAGCTTCATCATCATCAGGGTGGTGACTCCCATAAGTTGCATCATCGTGGTGGTGACTCCCAGTTGCTTCATCATCATCCGGGTGGTGACTCCAAGAATCTTCATCATCTGGATGGTGACTCCCAGAAGCTTCATTATCATGGAGTTGACTCACAGAGGCTTCATCATCAGTGTGGGGACTCCCAGAAGCCTCATCATTGGGGTGGTGACTCACAGAAGATTCATCATCATGAGTGTGGTGACTCGCAGAATCTTCATAATCGGGGTGGTGACGCCAAGAAACTTCATCATCATCAGGGTGGTGACTCCCAGAATAATCATCATCGGGGTGGTGAATCCGAGAAGCTTCATCATCGGGTTGGTGGCTCCCAGAAGCTTCATCATTGGGGAGTTGACTCCCAGAGGATTCATCATCGGGATGGTGATTCCCAGAAGATTCATTATCAGGTTGTTGACTCCCAGAAGCTTCATCAACGGGGTGGTGACTCCCAGAAGCATAATCATATGAGTGGTGATGCTCAGAAGATTCCTCATCGGGGTGGTGAATCCGGAAGCTTCATCATCAGGTTGGGGCTCCCAGAAGCTTCATCATTGGGAGTGACTTCCAGAGATTCATCATCGGAATGTGATTCCCAGAAGATTCATTATCGGGTTGGTGACTCCCAGAAGCTTCATCAACGGGGTGGTGACTCCCAGAAGCATCATCATATGAGTGGTGATGCTCAGAAGATTCCTCATTGGGGTGGTGACTCCCAGAAGCTTCATCATCATGGTGGTGACTCCCAGAAACTTTATCATCATCACGATGGTGACTCCCAGAAGCTTCATCATCATCATGGTGGTTACTACCAGCAGCTTCATCATCAGGGTGGTAACTCCCAAAAGGTTCATTATCATCGGTTTGATGATTCCCAGAAGTATCATTAACAGGGCAGTGCTTCCCAAAATCTTCATCATCGTGGTGGTGACTCCCAGAAGATTCGTCGTCAGGGTGGTGATCCTCAGAAGCTTCATCATCAGGGTGGTGATTCCCAGAAACTTCATCATTGGGGTGGTGACTCCCAGAAACTTCATCATCGGGGTGGTGATTCTCAGAAGCTTCATCATCAGGGTGGTGATTCCCAGAAGATTCATCAATGGGGTGGTGACTTCTAGAAACCTCATCATTGGGGTGGTGATTCTCAGAAGTTTCATTATCGGAATGGTGACTCCCTGAAGCTTCCTCATGGCGGTGGTGAATCCCAGAAGCTTCATCATCGGGGTACCGACTCTCAGAAGCTTCATCATCATTGGGGTGGTGATTTCCTGAAACTTCATCATTGAGGTGCTGATACCCTGAATCTTCATCTTCGTGGTGACTGCCAGAAGCTTCATCATCGGGGTGGTGACTTCCAGAATCTTCATCATCGGGGTGGTGATTCATAGAAATTTCATCATCCACCTGGTGAGTCCGAGAAACTTCATTGTTGGTGTTTTGACTCTCAGAAGCCTCATCAACTTCAAGGTGGTGACTCCCAGAAGCTTCATCATCACTGGGGTGGTGACTCCCAGAAGCATCATGATTGGGGTGGTGCTCCCAAAATCTTCATCGGGGTGGCAAATTCCAGAAGTTTCATCATCGGGGTGGTGATTCCCAGAAGCTTCATCATCAGGGTTTTGACTCCCAGAAGCTTCATCATCTTCGAGGTGGAGACTCTCAGAACCTTCATCATCATCGGGGTCGTGACTCCCAAAAGCTTCATCATCATCGGGTTGGTGACTCCCAGAGCTTTATTATCATCGGGGTGGTGATTCCCGAAGCTTCATCATCACTGGGATGGTGACTCCCAGAAGCTTCATCATCAGGGTATTGACTCCCAGAAGCTTCATCATGGCTGTGGTGAATCACAGAAGCTTCATCATGGGGGTGGTGACTCTCAGAAGCTTCTTCATCATCTGGAAGGTGTATTCCTGAATCTTCATCATCGGGGTAGTGATTCCCAGAAGCTTCGTCATCGTTTTGGTGACTCCCAGAAGCTTCATCAGCGGGGTAGTGATTCCCAGAAACTTCATCATCTGGGTGGTGATTCTGAGAAGTTTCATTATCAGGGTCATGACTCCCAGAATCTTAATCATCTTCTAGATGGAGACTCCAGAAGCTTCATCATCATCGGGGTGGTGACTCCCAGAAGCTTCATCATCATCGTGTTGGTGAATCCCAGAAGGTTCATCATAATCGGAGCGGTGACTCCCAGTAGCTTCATCATCATAAGGGTGGTGACTCCCACAAGCTTCATCATCATTGGGGTTGTGATCCCAGAAGATTCATCATCATCGGGGTGGTGACACCCAGAAGTGTCATCAGGTGGTGGTGCCTCCCACAATCTCCATCATCAGGTACTGACTCCCTGAAGTTTCATCATCGGGGTGGTGATTCCCAAAGGCTTCATCGTCGGGTGGTGACGCCCAGAAGCTTCATCATCGGTGTGGTGATTCTCAGAAGATTCATCATTAGGGTGGTGATACCCAAAATCTTCAACTTTGGGGTGGTGACTCCCAGAAGCTTCATCATTTGTGTGGTAACTCTCAGAAACTTCATCATCAGGGTGGTGATGCTCAGAAGTTTCATCATCAGGGTGGTGACCCCCAGAAGCTTCATCATGGCGGTGGTGAATCCAAGAAGGTTCATCATGTTGGTGGTGACTCTCAGAAGCTTCATCATCATCAGGGTGGTGACTCCCTGAAGCTTCATTATCACAGGGGTGGTGACTCCCAGAAGCTTCATCATTATCGTGGTGGTGACTCCGAAAAGATTCATCATCATCGGGGTGGTGACTCCCATAACTATCATCAGCGGAGTGGTGCTTCCCAAAATCTCCATCATTGGAGTGGCAACTCCCAGAAGTTGCATCATCAGGGTGGTGATTCCCAGGAGTTCATCTTCGAATGGTGACTCGCAGAAGCTTCCTCATTGGGGTGTTGACTCCCAGAATCTTCATCATAGGGATGGTGAATCCCACAATCTTCATCATCAGGGTGGTAACTCCCAGAAGATTCATAATAGGTGTGGTGACTCCCAGAAGCCTCCTCATCGTGGTGGTGACTCCCAGAAGATTCATCATCATTGGGGTGGTGTTTCCCAGAAGCCTCATCATCGGGGTGGTGACTCCTGGAAGCATCGTCATCATCAGGGTGGTGACTCCCTGAAGTTTCATCATCATCGGGTTGGTGACTCCCAAAAGCTTCATCATTGGGGTGGTGTCTAAAAGAAGCTTCATCATCATCGGGGTGGTGACTCCCAGAAGCTTCATCATCATCGCGGTGGTGACTCCTGGAACTTTCATCATTGGGGTGGTGAATCCCAGAAATTTCATCATCGGGAAATGAATCCCAGAAGCTTCCTCATCGGGTTGGTGAATCCCAGAGGCTTCATCATCAGTGTGGTGAATTCCAGAAGCTTCATCATCGGAGTGGTGACTCTGAGAAGCTTCATCATCATCATGTTGGTTGACTCCCAGAAGCTTCATCATTGTTGCTTTGACTCCCAGAAGTTTCATCATCGGGATGGTGAATCCCAGAAGTTTCATCATCGGGATGATGAATCTCAGAAGCTTCATCATAGGGTTGGTAACTCACAGAGGTTTCATCACTGGTGTGGTGAAGTCCAGAAGCTTCGTCATTGGATTGGTGACTCCAAAAAGCTTCATCATCGGGGTTATGAATCCCAGAAGCTTCATCATCTGGGTGGTGACTCCCATAATTTTCATCATCGTGGTGATGACTCCCAAAAGCTTCTTCATCATCAGGGTGGTGACTCCCAGAAGCTTCGTCATTCGGCTGGTGACTCCAAGAAGCTTCATCATCGTCAGGTGGTGAATCCCAGTAGCTTTGTCATCATCAGTGTGGTGACTCCCAGAAGCTTCATCATTGGGTTGGTGAATCCCAGAAGCTACGTCATAGGGTGGTGACTCCCAGAAGCTTCATCATCAGGGTGGTGACTCCCAGAGGTTTCATGATCAGTGTGGTGAATTCCAGAACCTTAGTCATTGGGGTGGTGACTCCGAAAAGCTTCATCATTGGGGTTATGAATCCCAGAAGCTTCATCATCTGGGTGGTGACTCCCATAATTTTCATCATCGCGGTGATGTCTCCCAAAAGCTTCTTCATCATCAGGGTGGTGACTCCCAGGAGCTTCGTCATTGGGGTGGTGACTCTGAGAAGCTTCATCATTGTCGGGTGCTGACTCCCACTAGCTTCATCATCATCAGTGTGGTGACTCCCAGTAGTTTCATCATCAGGTTGGTGAATCCCAGAAGCTGCATTATAGGGGTGGTGACTCCCAGAAGCTTCATCATCGGGGTGTTGACACCCAGAACCTTAATCATTGTGGTTGTGACTCCCAGAATTTTCATCATCGGGATAGTGACTCCCATAAGCTTCATAATGGGGTTCATGACCCCCAGAAGCTTCATCTTCATTAGGGTGGTGACTCCCAGAAGCTTCAACATCGGAGTGGTGACTCCCAGAAATTTCATCATCATTGGGATGGTGACTCCCAGAAGCTTCATCATCATCGGGGTGTTGACTCCCAGAAGCTTCATCATTGAGGTGGTGGTTCCCAGAGTTTCATCATTGGGGTGCTGACTCCCGAAGCTTTATCATTGCGGTGTTGTAACCCAGAAGCTTCATCATTGGGGTGGTGACACTCTGAAGCTTCATCATCATCGTGGTGGTGACTCCCTGAAGCTTCATAAACGGGGTGGTGATTCACAGAAGTTTCATCATCGTTATGGAGACTCCCAGAGGCTTCATCATCTGGGTGGTGACTCCCAGAACCTTCATCATCGGGGTGGTGATTTCCAGAAAATTCATCATTGGGGTATTGACTCTGAGAAGCTAAATCATCGGGGTGTTGACTCCCAAAAGCTCCATCACCTTCAGGGTGGTGACTACCAGAAGGTTCTTCATCATCGGGGTGGTGACTCCCAGAAGCTTCCTTTTCATCAGCGTGGTGACTCCCTGAAGCTTTATCATCATAGGGGTGGTGACTCCCAGAAGCTTCATCATGGCGTTGGTGAAACCCAGAAGCTTCATCATCGTGGTGGTGACTCTCAGAAGCTTCTTCATCATTGGGAAGGTGAATCCCTGAAGCTTCATCATAGGGGTGGTGATTCCCAGAAGCTTCATCATCGTTTTGGTGACTCCCAGAAGCTTCATCATTGGGGTGGTGATTCCCAGAAGCTTCATCATCAGGGTGGTGACTTCCAGAAGCGTCATCATCGGGGTGGTGATTCCCAGAAACTTCATCATCTGGGTGGTTACTCCAAGAAGTTTCATCATCCTGGCTTTGACTCCCAGAAGCTTCATCATCTTCGAGATGGAGACTCCCAGATGCTTCATCATCATCAGGGTGGTGACTCCCTGTAGCTTCATCATCATTGGGGTGGTGAATCCCAGAAGCTTCATCATCATCGGGGTTGTGACTCCCAGAAGCTTTATTATCACAGTGGTGGTGTATCCCAGAAGCTTCATCATCATCGGGGTGGTGACTCCCAGAAGAATCATCATCGGGGTGGTGACACCCAGAAGTATCATCAGCAGGGTGGTGCTTCCCAAAATCTCCATCATCGGGGTGGTGACTCCCAGAAGTTTCATCATTGGGGTGGTGATTCCCAGAAGCTTCATCATAGGTTTGGTGATTCTCAGAAGCTTCATCATCGGGGTGGTTATTCCCAGAAGCTTCAACATTGGGGTGGTGACCCCTGAAGCTTCTTAATTGGGATGGTGACTCCCAGAAACTTCATCATCGGGGTGTTGATTCTCAGAAGTTTCATCGTCGTGATGGTGTCTCCCAGAAGCTTCATAATGGCGATAGTGAATCCCAGAAGCTTCATCATGGGTGTGATGACTCTCAGAAGTTTCATCATCATCGGGGTGGTGACTCCCTGAAGCTTTGTCATCATAGGGTTTGTGACTCACAGAAGCTTCATCATTATCTGGGTGGTGACTCCCAGAACATTCATCATCATCAGGGTGTTGACTCCCAGAAATATCATCCACGGGGTGGTGCTTCCCAAAATTTCCATCATTAGGGTGGAGACTCTGAGAAGTTTCATCATCGGGGTGGTGATTCACAGAAGCTTCATCATCGGATGGTGACTCCCAGAAGATTCATCATAGGGTTGTTGACTCCCGGAAGCTTCATCATTGAGATGGTGAATCCCAAAATCTTCATCATCGGGGTGGTGACTCCCAGAATCTTCGTCATCAGTGTGGGGACTCCCAGAAGCCTCATCATCGTGGTGGTGACTCACAGAAGCTTCATCATTTGGGTGGTGTCTAAAAGAAGCTTCATCGTCAGGGTGGTGACTCCCAGAAGCTTAACCAACCGGGTGGTGACTCCCAGAAGCTGCATCATCATTGATGTGGTTGTTCCCAGAAACTTCATCATTATCAGGGTGGTGACTCCAAGAAGCTTCATCATCGGGGTGGTGATTCCCAGAAATTTCATCATCTGGGTGGGGACTCTGAGAAGCTTCATCATTGGGGTTATGACCCCCAGAACCTTCATCATTTTTCAGGTGGTGACTCCCAGAAGCTTCGTCATCATCGGAGTGGTGACTCTCAGAAGTTTCATCATCGGATTGGTGAATCCCAAAAGCTACATCATAGGGGTGGTGATTCCCAGAAGCTTCATCATCGGGGTGGTGACACCCAGAACTTTAATCGTCGGGGTGGTGACTCCCAGAATTTTCATCATCGGGATAGTGACTCTCATAAGCTTCATCATCGGGTTCATGACCCCCTGAAGCTTCATCCTCATTAGGGTGGTGACTCTCAGAAGCTTCAACATTGGGGTGGTGACTCCCAGAAATTTCATCATCATCGGGATGGTGACCCCCAGAAGCTTCATCATCATGGGGGTGGTGACTCCCAGAAGCTTCATCATTGAGGTGGTGATCCCAGAATTTCATCATCGGGGTGCTGACTCCCAGAAGCTTCATCATTGCAGTGTCATATCCCAGAAGCTTCCTCATTGGGGTGGTAACACTCTGAAGCTTCATCATCATAGTGGTGTTGAATCCCTGAAGCTTCATAAACGTGGTGGTGATTCACAGAAGTTTCATCATCGTTGTGGAGACTCCCAGAGGCTTCATCATCTGGGTGGTGACTCCCAGAACCTTCATCACCAGGGTGGTGACTTCCAGAAAATTCATCATTGGGGTGTTGACTCTGAGAAGCTAAATCATCGAGGTGTTGACTGCCAGAAGCTTCATCATCATCAGAGTGGTGACTCCAAGAAGCTTCTTCATCATTGGGGTGGTGACTCCCAGAAGCTTCCTTATCATCGGCGTGGTGACTCCCAGAAGCTTCATCATCATAGGGGTTGTGACTCCCAGAAGCTTCTTCATGGCGTTGGTGAAACCCAGAAACTTCATCATTGTGATGGTGGCTCTCAGAAGCTTCTTCATCGTTGGGGAGGTGAATTCCTGAAGCTTCATCATAGGGGTGGTGATTCCCAGAAGCTTCATCCTCATTTTGGTGACTCCCAGAAGCTTCATCATTGGGGTGGTGATTCCCAGAAGCTTCATCATCGGAGTGGTGACTCCCAGAAGCTTCATCATCAGGGTGGTGAGTCCCAGAAGCTTCATCGTCTTCGAGATGGGGACTCCCAGAAGCTTTATCATCATCAGGGTGGTGACTCCCAGTAGCTTCGTCATCATTGGGGTGGTGAATACCAGAAGCTTCATCATCGTTGGGGTGGTGACTCCCAGAAGCTTTATCATCACAGTGGTGGTGTCTCCCAGAAACTTCATCATCATCGGGGTGGTGACTCCCAGAAGATTCATCATCATCGAAGTGGTGACACCCAGACGTATCATCAGCAGGTTGGTGCTTCCCAAAATCTCCATCATTGGAGTGGCGACTCCCAGAAGTTTCATCAATGGGGTGGTGATTCCCAGAAGCTTCATCATAGGTTTGGTGATTCTCAGAAGCTTCATCATCGGGGTGGTTATTCCCAGAAGCTTCAACATTGGGGTGGTGACCCCTGAATCTTCTTAATTGGGATGGTGACTCCCAGAAATTTCATCATCATGGTGTTGATTCTCAGATGTTTCATCATTGTGATGGTGACTCCCAGAAGCTTCAACATGGCGACGTTGAATCCCAGAAGATGCATCATCGGGGTGATGACTCTCAGAGGCTTCAGCATCATCGGGGTGGTGACTCCCTGAAGCTTCGTCATCATAGGGTTTGTGACTCCCAGAAGCTTCATCATTATCAGGGTGGTGACTCCCAGAACATTCATCATCATCGGGGTGGTGACTCCCAGAAGTATCATCCGTGAGGTGGTGCTTCCCAAAATCTCCATCATCGGGGTGGCGACTCCGAGAAGCTTCATCATCGGGGTTGTGATTCACAGAGGCTTCATCATCGAATGGTGACTCCCAGTAGATTCATCACTGTCGTGTTGACTTCTGGAAGCTTCATCATTGAGATGGTGAATCCCAAAATCTTCATCATCAGGGTGTTGACACACAGAAGCTTCTTCATCATTGTGGAGACTCCCAGAAGCCTCATCATCGCGGTGGTGACTCACAGAAGCTTCATCATCATCAGGGTGGTCACTCCCAGAAGTTTCATCATCAAGGTGGTGAGTCACAGAATCTTCATCATTTGGGTGGTGTCTAAAAGAAACTTCATCGTCGTCGGGGTGATGACTCCCAGAAGCTTCATCATCGGGGTGGTGACTCCCAGTAGCTGCATCATCATTGACGTGGTTGCACCCAGAAACTTCATCATCATCATGTTGGTGACTCCCAGAAGATTCATCTTCGGGTGGTGATTCCCAGAACTTTCATCATCTAGGTGGGGACTCTCAGAAGCTTCATCATTGGGGTTATGACTCCCAGAACCTTCATCATCTTTCGGGAGGTGACTCCCAGAAGCTTCATCATCATCGGGGTGGTGACTCCCAGAAGTTTTATCATCATAGGCGTGGTGACTTCCAGAAGCTTCATCATCTTCGGGGTGATGACTCCGGAATCTTCATCATCATCGGGGTGGTGATGCCCAGAAGCTTCATCATCATCGGGGAGGTGACTCCCAGAAGCTTCATCATAACCAGGGTGGTGACTCCCAGAAGCATCATGATCAAGGTGGTGCTCCCAAAATCTTCATCATAGGGGTAGCGAATCCCAGACGTTTCATCATCGGGGTGGTGATTCCCAGAAGTTTCATCATCGGGGTGGTGACTCCCAGAAGCTTCATCATCAGAGTTTTGACTCCCAGAAGCTTCAACTTCGAGGTGGAGACTCCCAGAACCTTCATCATCCTGGAGGTGGTGACCCCCAAAACTTCATCATCATTGGTGTGGTGACCTCCAGAAGCTTCATTATCATCGGTTTAGTGATTCCCAGAATCTTCATCATCATAGTGTGGTGACTCTCAGAAGCTTCGTCATCAGGTTGGTGACTCCCAGAAGCTTCATCATGGTGGTGGTGAATCCCAGAAGCTTCATTATCAGGGTGGTGACTCTCAGAAGCTTCTTCATCATCGGGGAGGTGAGTCCCTGAAGCTTCATCATCGGGGTGGTGATTCCCAGAAGCTTCATCAACGTGTTGGTGACTCCCGGAATCTTCATCATCGGCGTGGTGATTCTCAGAATCTTCATCATCGTTTTAGTGACTCCAAGAAACTTCATCATCGGCGTGGTGATTCTCAGTATCTTCATCATTGGGGTGGTGAGTCCCAGAACCTTCATCAGGGTGGTGATTCCCAGTTACTTCCTCATCTGGGTGGTGACTCCGAGAAGCTTCATCATCAGGATTTTGACTCCCAGAAGCTTCTTCATATTAGAGATGGAGACACCCAGAATCTTCATCATCATCGGGGTGGTGACTCCCAGAAGCTTCATCATCATTGAGGTGGTGAAACCCAGAAGCTGCATCATCATCGGGGTGGTGACTCCCAGAAGCTTCATCATTGGGGTGGTGACTCCAAGAAGCTTCATCATCATCAGTTGGTGACCCCCAGTAACTTCGTCATCATCGGTGTGGTGATTCCCAGAAGCTTCATCATCGAGTTGGTGAATCCCAGAAGCTACATCATTGGGGTGGTGACTCCCAGAAGCTTCATCATTGGGGTGGTGACTCCCAGAGGTTTCATCATCGGTGTGGTGAATTCCAGAAGCTTCGTCATTGGGGTGGTGCTCCGAAAAGCTACATCATCGGGGTCGTGAATCACAGAAGCTTCATCATCTGTATGGTGACTCCCATAATTTTCGTCATCACGGTGATGTCTCCCAAAAGCTTCTTCATCATCAGGGTGGTGACACCCAGAAGCTTCGTCATTGGGATGGTGACTCCAAGAAGCTTCATCATCATCGGGTGCTGACTCCTGGTAGCTTTGTCATCATCGGTGTGGTGACTCCCAGAAGCTTCATCATCAGGTTTGTGAATCCCAGAAGCGACATAATAGGGGTGGTGACTCCCAGAAGTTTCATCATTGGGGTGGTGACACCCAGAACCTTAATCATTGAGGTGGTGACTCCCAGAAATTTGATCTTCGGATAGTGACTCCCATAAGCTTCATCATCGGGTTCATGACTCCCAGAAACTTCAGCGTCATTAGGGTCGTGACTCCAAGAAGCTTCAACATCGAGGTGGCGACTGCCTGAAATTTCATCATCATTGGGATGGTGACTACCTGAAGCTTCATCATCATCAGGGTGGTGACTCCCAGAAGCTTCATCATTGAGGTGGCGATTCCCAGAATTTCATCATCGGGGTGCTGACTCCCAGAAGCTTCTTCATTGCTGTGTTGTATCCCAGAAGCTTCATCATTGGGGTGGCGACACTCTGAAGCTTCATCATCATCGTGGTGGTGACTCCCAGAACAATCATGATCGGGGTGGTGCTCCCAAAATCTTCATCATCGGGGTGGGAAACCCAGAAGTTTCATCACTGGGGTGGTGATTCCCAGAAGCTTCATCATCAGGATGATGACTTCCAGAAGTTTCATCATCAGGGTTTTGACTCCCAGAAGCTTCATCATATTCCAGGTGGAGACTCCCAGAAGCTTCATCATCATCTGGGTTGTGACTCCCAGAAGCTTCTTCATCATCGGTGTGGTGACTCCCAGAAGCTTCCTTATCATCGGTGTGGTGACTCCCAGAAGCTTCATCATCTTTTTAAATGGAAACTCCCAGAAGCTTCATCATCATCAGGTGGTGACTCCCAGAAGCTTCATCATCATCGGGGTGGTGACTCCCAGAAGATTTATCATCACAGTGGTGGTGTCTCCCAGAAGCTTCATCATCATCGGGTTGGTGACTTCCAGAAGATTCATCATCATCGGGTGGTGACACCCAGAAGTATCATCAGCAGGGTGGTGCTTCCCAAAATCTCCATCATCAGGGTGGCGACTCCCAGAAGTTTCATCATCGGGTAGCGATTCCCAGAAGCTTCATCATAGGTTTGGTGATTCTCAGAAGCTTCATCATCGGGTAGTTATTCACAGAAGCTTCAACATTGGGGTGGTACCCCTTAAAGCTTCTTAATTGGGATGGTGACTCCCAGAAACTTCATCATCGGGGTGTTCATTCTCAGAAGTTTCATTACTGTGATAGTGACTCCCAGAAGCTTCATCATGGTGGTGTGAATCCCAGAAGCTTCATCATCGGGGTGATGACTCTCAGAGGCTTCCTCATCCTCGGGGTGGTGACTCTCTGAAGCTTCGTCATCATAGGGTTTGTGACTCACAGAAGCTTCATCATTATCTGGGTGGTAACTCCCAGAACATTCATCATCATCGGGGTGGTGACTCCCAGATCTATCATCCGCGGGGTGGTGCTTCCCAAAATCTCCATCATCAGAGTGGCGACTCCAAGAAGTTTCATCATTGGTTTGGTGATTCACAGAAGCTTCATCATCGGATGGTGACTCCCAGAAGATTCATCATCAGGGTGTTGATTCCCAGAAGCTTCAACATCAAGATGGTGAATCCTAAAACCTTCATCATCGGAATGGTGACTCCTAGAACTTCATCATCAGTGTGGGGAATCCCAGAAGCCTCATCATCGCGGCGGTGACTCACAGAAGCTTCATCATCATCAGGGTGGTGACTCCCAGAAGTTTTGTCATCGAGGTGGTTGTGTCACAGAAGCTTCATCATTTGGGTGTTGTCTAAAGAAGCTTCATCATCGTCGGGGTGGTGACTTCCAGAAGCTTCATCATTGGGGTGGTGATTCCAGAAGCTGCATCATCATTGCGTGGTTACTCCCAGAAACTTCATCATCATCGGGGTGGTGACTCCCAGAAGCTTCATCATCATTGGGGTAGTGACTCCCAGAAGTTTTATCATCATAGTCGTGTGACTCCCAGAAGCTTCATCATCTTCGGGGTGATGACTCCGGGAATCTTCAATCATCATCGGGGTGGTGATGCCCGAAGCTTCATCATCATCGGGGTGGTGACTCCCAGAA